>NW_020538450.1:0-47342 GCF_003426905.1 Ctenocephalides felis
TCTATTGTATATTTAGTTTTTATTGTGAGTACACACTTTCATAATAGTTGAACTTTGGAAATACAAAAAAAAAAGAAAAACTAGTGGTGTATGTGTAGAATTATGTTGAAAGTTTATGTGAATAATAATACAACCGTTTATGCAGAAGGATAAAAACAGACTGACTGATTATATATTCTTTAACTAAACACATTCATAACAAACATTATTAACAATCACTTGTTTTTATATAAAACAAAAGACAAACATATATACATAAACATAGTAGACACAGAGCGTTTAATATTAAACTTCAACACCCCCACTATACTAAACAACTTGTGTACTCATACCTAACTGCTTTAAAAACTTCAAATGTTATGAACACTTAAGCTCTTCGTGAATATATCAGCAGGCATATCATTTGTCTGCATATACTTTAGATCGATCACACCATCTGCAATTGCTTCCCTGATGAAATGATGTCTCACATCAATGTGTTTTGATCTTTGTGGAAAACTGGATTGTATGAGAGTTTTTGTGCTGACTTGTTATCATTGTAAATACGTACACTCTCATTTACATCCGTTAACTCCATTAACAAATTTTTTAAGCATATCGCTTCTTTGGAAGCATCCGATATTGCCATGTACTCGGCTTCTGTACTTGACAATGCTACAGTTTTCTGTTTAGAGCTTTCCCAAGATATAATACTATTGGAGAATTTGAAACAGAAACCTGTGTACGATTTTCTATCAACGTTGTCACTTGCCCAGTCTGCATCAGTATATCCTACTAGATTCTCTGAATCCTTCTTAAATTTTAAGCCATACTTCTTAGTGCCCTGCAAATACTTTAGCACCCTCTTTGCACTTTTGAAGTGACTGCTGTCATAGCAATTGTTAAATTGGCTAAGATAACTCAGACTATACGCAATATCAGGTCTTGTCATACAGCTAAATACATTAGACTTCCAATGAGTTGTTGATAGGGTAACTCCTGTTCAATTTTACCTGAAGACAATTTCAAATCACTTTCCATAGGTGTACCTGCTTGTTTGCAATCTTGCATATTGAATTTATTTAGTAGTTGATCTATATACCTCTCCTGATCCAATATTATACTACCATCTTTTTCATAATTGATCCTGATTCCTAAGCAACATTTGGCTTTACCTAAATCTTTGATTTTGAACTTTAAATTCAATTCGGTCTTCAATTTACTATTTTCAGCTATATCATTTGAAAAAACGAAAAAATCATCAACATACAATGCTATTACAGTCATAGTATTATTATTACCTTTTATAAACATGCATGGTTCATACTTAGATTTTCTGTAACCCAGCCCAAGTAAAACTGTCTCAACCTTTTGATACCAACTCGAGACGATTGTTTCAAAACCATATACAGCTTTTTTAATTTCAATACTTTGCTACTGTTATCTCTATAGCCATCTGGTTTCTTCATATATACCAATTCTTTCAAATGTCCATTCAGAAAAGCTGTTGTGACGTCTAAATGCGTTATGCTTAATCCTAATCTCACTGATAAAGCCATTAATAATCTTAAGGTGAATGCCTAACGACTGGAGAAAAAGTCTCATCATAATCTACACCATACTGTTGAGTGAAACCTCGAGCTACCAACCGAGCTCTATATCGTACTTGGTTTTCAGTATCTACTTTTCGTTTAAAAACCCACTTGCAGTCCACTATACTACAGTTTTCTGGCATATTCACTAACTCCCAGGCCTTATTTTCCTCGAAAGATTTTAATTCTTCAGCTATAGCGTCCATCCAATATTGCTTGTCTGGTCTTGACATTGCTTCCTTAATTGTTTTGGTTCTTCCATTGGAAAGTTGTTACACGCGTATGTGACATAATCATCAAACGTTTTCTTCTTTCTTGTTCTTTCAGACTTTCGTATTTCTATAATATTTTGTTCATGATCACTGCCAGCATTTTGATCCTTTTCTTCAGTTACAGGCTGCATTTCATTAACCCCCACTGAAACACTGTTCTCTACTGGTTCTATTGGGTTCTTGCTAGGCTCGTCGTCAATAGTTTCCATAATAACTACATTTCTACTGTGGAAATTTTATTTGTGACTGGATCAAAATCTATATCCTTTACGTTGTCTGCATATCCGATCAAAATCTTTCTAACAGATTTTCTGTCCCGTTTTGATCTTTTCTGCTTCGGTACATGATCCATTACAACGCTTCCAAATATCTAATGTGACTAACATCAGGTTTTTTCTTCCACCATAATTCAAAAGGTGTTTTTGTTAGATCACTTGTTACACTTCTGTTCTTCAATATGCTGCTGTATTAACAGCCTCTGCCCAGAACTTTTTATCTAACTGACCATCAAATATTAGACATCTGGCCTTTTCTACCAAAGTCCGATTTAGTCTTTCAGCAATCCCATTTTGTTCAGGTGTATATGGATTTGTTCTTTGATGAATTACCATTTTCTTTCAAATATTTTCTTCTCAAATACTCATGAAATACTTTATTACAATATTCGCCACCGTTATCAGTTCTTAGTGTTTTAATTGGCATACCCTGTTGCTTTTCAACGACAGCCCTAAACTCTTTGAAGCAACGAAGAACTTCATTTTGACTTTGACTTTAAAAAATAAACAAAACACATCTTTGAATAGTCATCTTGAAAACTCAAGAAATATCGCGAACCACCTATAGATAACTGTTCCATTGGACCGCAAACATCAGACTGAACTAATTCCAGAACTTTTACTGCTCTTGAACCTTTGTGTTTGAATGGCAATCTAGTTTGCTTTCCTTCACAACAAACTATACAATTATTTATGTCTGATGTTGCCTTCTCGGATATGGTGAGTCCTTTCACCAAGCCTTTACTCAATTTACAACAAATCTGTTTTATTTATATGTCCTAACCGTCTATGCCATAATTTCCTGACTTAGGATCTGTAACTAACAAACAATTAATATTATTTATCATGAGTTTATATACTCCACCTGTAAGTACCGCCACTGCAACCAAAGTGTTATTTTTGCTATAAATTTTGCATTTATTATCATTGAAAACAACCCTGTTACCCTTTCTGGTAAGAGCGCTAACAGATAATAAATTTGCTGACAATTGTGGTACATAATGAGCATCCTGTACTTCAACATCATAAACTTGACCATAAACCGCTGTCCTAAGAGAAACGCTGCCACAAGACACTACCTTCAATTGCATATTGTTAGCTGTCCTTACTTCCTGCACATCAGGTTCTTGTTGTATTCTCTTAAATTGTTATTGTCATTCACAAGATGAATACTGGCTCCAGAATCAACATACCAATCTGTTTTATTATAAACTACCAGTTGAAAAAACTCTGTTAAATTCATTTTTATCAGGCTCATTATTCACATTATTGAAACGACATTTATTTTTATAATGACCAAGTCTTTTGCATTTAAAACACCTAACTTCCTTTTTAGTATCAAAATTGTTGGAGTTTGAAACTTGGCGCTGCTTGTACCTGCCATTTTGTTTTGCTACAAAGGCGCTCTCATCATTATTAACTGCAACATCGTTGCCTATATCCAGCAGCTTCGTTTTTATTGTGTCCGTTGTAATGGCTATACCGGAATACTCAATCGCCATAATCATCGGCGAAAACTTTTCCGGCAATCCTGCCAAGAGCAAAGAGCCTATCCACTCATCATCAATGTTAAATCCCGTTCCCCTCAATCTCTGCCCTGTTTCTATTATTTGATTGACATATGAGCTCATGGATTCACAATTAATTAATCTAGTAGAAATTAATGTCCTTAAGAGATTAATCCTTCGAGTGAAGCCTGAATCACTATACATCGCCTTTAATTTTGACCATAGCTGGGCTGAGGTTTTTGTTTCTTTTACATGTACATATAAACTTGTATCTAATGTTAATATCAATTTTGCTCTTGCCTTTTTATCCTTGATCACATCAATTTCTGCCTCGTGCTTTGGCTCTACAAGCAATGCTTAAGCACGACCGAAACTAATAATTTTTCTCCGGAATTCTTCAATTTATTTGTCAGCAAAAGTTGGGGCACGTAAATCGATCGCTTCCAGCATAAATCACTTCGGCAAACAAATACGCGGACGAGAGACACTCTTCTCTCTCGCGAGAGAAAAGGAATGACAGAGATATTTGTAGGAAATTTAATCATTATTACACGGGCCATAATAATTCTGCACATATATAATTTTACATTATTATTAATATCATCGTTAGTGCTCCGCCCGGAGCAATTTTCACGGGACATTTGTTCGCAACTTGTTACTTTTCCATCAATTCCCTGTCCATTATTTACCGAACATTATCGAATATCGCCCTTGATCCCGAATAATTCTCGGAGTACCCCATACGGGAAAGTACCACGGGCCCAGACTTGGCCCAGGCTTGGCCCAACTATGTACAACTCTGGGCCAAGCTTGTAAGCTAAGCTTGGCCCAGCATTGGTAGAAATCTGGAGTGATAACGATGGGCCAGGCTTGGTTGCCATGACTAAGCCAGGCTTGGGCTAGGCTCGATTACCACGACTGGGCCATGGTTATTTGCCATGACAGCGCCATCCTTAATTGCCACGACTGGGCCGGGCTCGGTTTCCGGAATGCAAATTAAATTATTTTATTCTATAGACAAAAATGTAAGAGCTTATGAATTGGACAATGACGTTTATTGAACTTAAATAATCGGAATTAAAACGGACATTGTCTAATATTAAAATTTAATATAAGAGGTGTTCAGAATTTTAGTTATAATTAAAATTCTTTTTCCTTTCAAAAGAACCACAAAAAAGAATTCTTTTTCCTTTCTGCCATTTTTTGCACTTTTATCTTCGTATATCCAAAACGATAGGACCTGCCTTTGCCAAAAACTTTGTTTTTTGGATGATTCAAATTTGACGAAAAATTGTATCCACACATACATACAAACACCCACACATCCATTTTTTCTAGGTATGCCAAAATGTTCCGAAGCCCTGAAATGTAAAGATACGCAAAAAAAATCCATTTCGATTTACGGGAAGTCAGTAATACTAATAATAGTAGATACACATTGACAATAACTTACTTTTTATTTATATTTATAGTTAAATTAGTTAAATTTTATTATTAATAATACGTAATTAAATTACGTCCGCTGAGCATGTCCACCACCTTCTCTGTCTATTATTCGGTAACGATTGATATTTTGTCATAATGAATTCTGAAACAATAATAAACAACAACAATAATAATAATAGTTAATAAACAAATATTTAAATAAAACAATAACTTACCATAATTTTGTAAGGTTCAGTTTCTCTAAAACTTTTTTCCTCGCCTTTTATTTTACGTCCAAACCCACTGTATTGCAGCTGAACTTTTTGTTTTATACATTTTCCATTATTTTATGAACATCTTTGACCGATCCACTAAAACTCAATATCACAAATAACTGACTGAAGCAATATCACACTTTCGTCGGATGTCGGCCTAAGTGCCGCCCGTAGCGGCGTCTCAAAGCGTCAGAGGCACAAGCCTCTAAGCACGCGTCTTCTATTCTTAAAATTATTTCGCCACTGGTACACATTTAATACACCTTTGCATTTTATTTAATTTGTTTAAATAATATTGAAATTAGAACGTGACGGAACAAATATATCTATGATATAATTTATTTTTATAAACAAAGTTTGTCAGGTTGAAATTTTATTTAACAAATCAATATTAAATTGCCAAAATATTATCAAAACATACTAAACATAAAAGTTTTAATTATGTTTGTGATAATATCTTACAACGATATAAACGTTTTTGCGCTACTAATAGAATATATATCGTGATGTTTTTTTTACAAACGCGATATTACTTCTATATTACTTTTGGTATATTATTAGTTTGAGATTAGTGAACATTAGATAAATCGAGTCAGAAAAAATATGGAATTTATAGAAAAGTTTAAAGATTTAACTAATATTGAATTTTGAAGTATTTAATACGTAAAAGTTATTTTATCATATACTTTTTATTATATGCAGTAGCGGCGCTAGGTGACTGCCGACGGCCTCGCAAAAGGCCCCGGAAAATTTTTAATTATTTAAAGTTTAGTTAATTTTTATACTAATGTGCGAGTAAAGAAGGTGATTAATGATTTACGGGCACTATCATATTACTGTCTTATATTTTATAGACGCTATCTAATATCGTCTGTCAACAGTGTAGATTAATCTAAACAACTTCGCCCGTGCTAATTCTATGATTGTTTATATTTGTGTATTTCTTATGTGAGCACTTGAAAATATTGTTCTTCTTGGAATAAATACGAGTTGGTATCTTAACGTATCCAAACAGTAATTAAATATTCGAGGAATGAAAATAATCAATGATCAATAAAAATTTATCAATTAGATAATACTAAAAACTCTTAATTTAAAAATAATCATGGTTTCACACCGTCAACACAAGCAATATATTTTTTGAATCATTCTATTGGGATGATCAGTTTTTTTCAAAAACTGCATCACCAAATTGATAACCTTTTAGAATTTTTTTGCCTCTCCGAAACCGCTGAACCTGCCTTTGACAATTTTCCAACACGAATCGAATGTTTTTTAAATCATTTAAATTGGTTGTTCCGCTCCGACATCGTCGACAAAAAATTAAAGATTCTTAAAAAAACGACATTTAGACATTTCTGAACCAATTTTGAAAATTAAAAACGAAAAGTTTCGAAAGTTTACAGTTGGCGATCGTGCTGAATAGTTTTTCGTAAAGATCGGCCGTACCGTTTCTTCGTAATTTATTGTAAAAATCTTTATTCAAAAAAACTTCGTATAGAGATAAAAATTATAGTCTCATCTAACATACATTTTATGGAACTACGATTTATTTAACACATTTTCATTATATTTTCATTTTGTCTTCAGAATTACTTGATGATCGAAAAAACAAAATGTTTGCTAATCAAATGATTTGGAAAAAACAAACTTCTTCGGAATAATTATTTAATTTCAGTGTTTTTCTAATAGCTGGAGAACAAACCATTTTTGCTGAAGAGTTTGTTTATTTTAACTTGTATAACTTTTGTCTATTTCAATTGGTGTATTTATCTGATTAAAAATCAATATCATTTACAGTTATAGTAATCGCAAAAAAATCGAAAATGAAAAATTTCATATGTCTTTACATTTTATATATTAAGACGTTCCAAAAATACAGGGCAAAAAATGCCAAACTGATTACATTTTTAGGAAGGCAGGTCTAGCGGTTTTGGAGATGCAATAAAAGTAGTAGAAAAAAGCCATTTGGCGAACAAAAATGATCAATAGACATATGCACATCAAATTATCAGATATTTTATAAAGATTTTAATAAGTACAAATTTTGTTTACATTACTACGCGTTCCGTACCAATGTATTATAATAACCGTTAGACTGCAACGCGGCATTTACGCGCTTCGATATTTCATCTCTAAGCAGCTGTTGTACCATTAGCGTAGAAATTAATAAATATACATTTAGTTCAGAATAGTTGAAACACTTAGCAATCTTTATAACATGGTTTATTCACAAAATAAAAATATAGAGTTGAAATTAATAATTCTTGTTAACGATGTGTATCTTATGGCGGTCCAAATCAGAGAGAGTTAGTCGGCTTCCTCTTTCCAATAACCTGACGTCCTGGGTTGCCATAGCAGTCATGAGTGTCCTTCCCAAAGCCTCGTGTACAGGGTTGCCAGAGCAATGACATCTGTCCTTTCAAGCTTCAGGACCATAGATAAAAGAAGAGTATGTTCGGGACGGTGAACATAAATGTCAGATGGCACAACACAGCTAACGCAACGTGATTGCTTTGAAAAAAAGCAATTCGAAATCTTCAACAAAATATTTCGAATTAAATAAAATTCAATTTCTCTCACTTTTCAAATTTTTTATAGCTTTTCCAAAATTTAAATTATGGCACGAAAAGTATCAGCAATTTGCCGTAAGGCAAGATGCCATGCACCCCTAGTCAACTTGCAACTGGTAAAAAAGGGGGGCCTCGCAAACGAATTTCGCCGACGCCCACGCGTGGTCTAGCGCCGCCACTGATTACATGTTTAATTAAATTTAAACAATTAACTTTAATAAAGAAGGAGACGTTATCCAAGTTATTATTAAATTCTCGTAGATTACACGAGTCTGTATCACTAAGATCATTATCCTCATTTTTAAAACTGATTGTTAGCACTCATTTGATTATTGACACCTTTCCTGCTAATAATTGGATTAGTTTCTTTATTTAAAACTTTTGTTTTTTTTATTTAACGCACGCCACCTTTGAACTCTTTAGACGAGATTACTTTAAACGGCAATCAATAATAAAAACAAATATGACTTCGAGACTAGTCGTGAAAAATTGACGGACTGCATAACACACGATGTATAAGCGTAGTTTACAGACTGAGCATCGATACTATAAGCCGTTTACAACAGCCAAGTATGGCTGACGACTGAGCGTTAAACCAAAATACTCGAATCATGCCGTAAATAACCGAACGTACGACAATCTAGGTCCAAGTCTGGGTAATCATTGGCATGGCCAAGGCTGGGCTACCCAGTCTTGGACCAAGCTTGGATAATCATTGAACGGCGAAGGCTGGGTTAGCCAGTCGTGGCCCAAGTCTGGGTAATCATTGGCATGGCCAAGGCTGGGCTACCCAGTCTTGGACCAAGCATGGATAATCATTGAACGGCCAAGGCTGGGTTAGCCAGTCTTGGACCAAGCATGGATAATCATTGAACGGCCAAGGCTGGGTTAGCCAGTCGTGGCCCAAGTATGGTTAATCTTTGACATGGCCAAGGCTGGGTTACCCAGTCTTGGCCCAAGTCTGGGTAATCATTGAACGGCCAAGGCTGGGTTAGCCAGTCGTGGCCCAAGTATGGTTCATCTTTGGCATGGCCAAGGCTGGGTTAGCCAGTCTTGGCCCAAGTCTGGGTAATCGTTGGCATGGCCGAGGCTGGGTTAAGTAGCCCGGCCCAAGCCTGGCCCAATACTGGTATGCCGAAGCTAGGTTTCCCATTACTGGCCCAAGCTTGGCCCCTTTGTCAAGTCTGGCGGTTTCCTGCATGGGACATCCGATGGCGGTGGCGGCGAGCTCGAGTAAAAACTTTTCCTCGAGTCCACATAAAAACCATATCCTTGAGTGTAAATCTTTTGAAAACACATTTAAATAACTCGCTCTCTCTCTCGATGTTTGCACAAAAAGGAGTCGAGCTATTATTGACTAAGGGAAAGTCGGGAAATTCGGGCAAGACCGAGGAATACACCGCAAATCCCATATCAAATAACACATACGAACAAACAAGCAAACCGGGGTAAAGGTAAAGGATTTTTTTGCTAACTGCTGTCGAATTTCAAATTTTTGAAATGTTAATAGTTCATATATAAAATTTCCTGATTTTTGTGCATCAGTATTTACCTATTTTGTTAATTAGAGAAATGCTGTCTAATTTTATATTGAGCAACGTAATCCTTCTGTACTGTTTATAGCAACGTTAATAATAACATAAAATTCATTTTCAAATTGTTTTTTTTTTCCAAATTCTATATATATATATATATATATATATATATATATACAGGGTGCCCCAGAACTTAACGTCAAGCCGAACTGTGGCACAATATGCGAGAGAGAAACATTTATCCTATCGTGTATCCGTTATCGTGTTGTTGTTAGATTTTTTAACTTCCCGTGGGACAAGTTATTGTAATTGTCCAAAAATCGAAATTAAAAATTTTTGTATTTCTCGACGTTTTGAAGGTTTCTGAACATTTTGGCATACCTCAGAAAAAATGGATGTGTGTGTGTGTGTATGTATGTATGGATACAAATTTCCAGTCACGTTTTCGGGCGCACGGATTAACCGATTTGAATGGTTCAAAAAACAATCGATTCCTATTGATAGGGAGAAGAGCTGATTAGTTTTTGGCAAAGGAAGGTCCAGCAGTTACGGAGATAAAGAGCAAAGAGTGCAGAAAATGGAAATCGAGTTAGTAATGATTTATTATTTATTAGTTTATCAGATTTTGGCAAAGGCAGGCCCAGCCATTTCGAAGATGCGGAGCTAAATGTGCAAAAATGGCAGTTTTTGAGAGAACTAAGCGTCTGATTTGAATAATCCAAAGTACTTTCTACTTGTCTTAACAAAATAATTGATTTTGGACAAAAAAAATTTGTCTCAACTTTTTTTTCAATTTTTTTTTCAAAATTTTTTTTTTTGTATATCGAAAATAATTCAGATTTTATTTTTAATTCTGACTAAAGTTCTAATATACTTTGAACAAATAATTTCAACTTTGCAATTCAGTTTATATAATTCTTATAAATATTAGACAATATTACAATATTTATAATAATCTATTTGAAAACATTCAATATTTCTCGAACATTTCATTACATTACGGGAAGTTCCAGCAATTTGCCTTAAGGCACGATGCCATACACCCAACTAGTTTTATTATAAAACTGTCAAGTATTTTACCATTTTACTCTGTTTTTTCAGATGCAAAATTTGTGAAGCCATTTTGAATATTATAAAGTTATTATTCTTTTAATATTAATTATGAATAAGCTTGATAAGAGCCTGAAATAATATCTATTATTATTGATTACGGATTGCTTATGAATAAATAAATAAATAAATGAATAAATACTGATAAAATGCGCCAACTCTTGATGAAACTTGTCAATCTATATTAGCAATTTTTTTTAAAAAAAGATTAGTCGACCAAATTTAAAAATATTGAATTGATAATTCAACAAAAAATCATAATTCGTGAAAACTTGAGACAAATGTATCATTATTTTTTACTGTGTTCCTTGAAATGATATATTCGCGGTTTCAAAGCCTGAATGTGCAAAAGTAATAAAACTTAACCGCAATAACCAAAAAGCATCCTTAAATTCTTCAAAGCTCTAGGTTGCACTTAAAAGCTCATAACTTCCAAACAACGCGAGGTATTTTTTTCTAACTTAGTTCAAGACAGTTACGACCAATATTAAAACTTCTTTCCGGCTTGACGTTGAGTTCTGGGATACCATGTAAATCTATATATATATAAATCTCGTGTCACGATGTTGGTTCGCGATGGACGCCCAAACTACTGGACCGATTTTGAATTTTATTGGATCATCGTGTGCATATATATCCAACTTAGGTTATAGGAAATTTTGAAAAGTAAATTTAAAATATAAATGCATAATTTTTATAAATTTCAAAAAATTTTGACAGAAAATGACCAAAAAAAAAACAAAACACTAAAATGACAAGTGTCAAAATTAGAAAAAAAAAATTGACAGTTCAAAAATATAATTCAAAAACATGTACATATATAGATATATCCAACATTTATATCCAAATTAGATGCAATGCTATATTCAAAATCACTGTATATAGTTTTAAATCTAATTAAAAGTCAATGTTTATAAATTTAAATGAAAGTTGACATTAAAAAAACGTGAATTGACATTTGACAATATTTATAAAAATTATTAGATAAATAGATTTATAATTTATATTTATTTGATTTGCTTACGAAATTAGTTTGGATACCAAAACTTCCTCAAAACATTATAGATCACAATAAAAAAACGACATATTAAATTTAATATTATTAATAAACAAAATTTTGACAGTTCACAAAAATTGAATTTTTGACGACTTCAATAAGAAACAAATACATTAATTATTCAAAGTTTTGTTATAGTCAATATTGTAGATACAAAACATTATTGAAAAATATATTATATCACATTATATTAAATTTCGACCAAGAAGGAAATATTTATTTTATTTTATATTTTCTATAAATTTAGATACATTTTGACAGAAATTTACTAAAAAAAAAAACAAAACACTAAAATGACAAATGTCACTATTTACGGATTTATGATTTCTGAAAAAAATTGACAATTTTAAAAATATATTATTTTTACTTATTGAAAAAGGAACAGATGTATTATAATATATCCAACAGTTATATCCAAATTAGGCAAAATGCTATATTCAAAATAATAGTAATATATAACGTTTATAGATTTAAATAAATTTTGATAGTTGTAAACTAAAAAAAAAGTGAAATGTTATTTATCAATATCTATGGAATGTATTAGATGAATAAATTTATAATTTATATTTATTTGGTTTGCTTAACATATTAGTCCGGATACTAACACGTCCTCAAAACAGAATAAATCAGAATGAAAAAGCGACATATTGAATTTAACTTTAATTATAAACAAAATTTTGACAGGTCAAAAGAATTAATATGTTTAACGAATTCAAATAGGAACACATACATTAATTATTCCAACTTATATTACAAATCAAATTTAAGATACAGAATAATAAAATTTATCAAATTTAAATAAATTTGGACGGTTACGAATTTAAAACAAATGCCGAAAATGACGTTCGTTAATATTCCGGGAAATTTATGAATAAATTGATTTATGATTAAGATTTTATTTGCTTAAGTTGTTCATTCAGGTAAACATCACAAAATTAATATAAATCATGATTGAAAACTGAATATTATATCATATTATATTAAATTTCAAAGTGCTAAAAATCAAACATAAATTTGGACTCGAATTCCTCAGAACTTTATCCATGTTAGTTACAGGGATAGTATGAATATCAATTTATAGTCGGAAATTTATATCATAAGCGTTTTGTAAGTAATCACAAATTTTAAAAAATGCATTGAAATCGATGAGTGTCTAATCATGGAAAATTTTGAAAGAAAATATTAAAGGCTTATAGAAAGTTCTCAATAGTATGTGACCAATAGTATGTGAAACCATTTCTAAATAAAGCATCGTAGAACATGTTAAAATGTTAGCTAAAGGTAAATAGGACGTAATACCAAATAAGATATAACAAATTTATAAAAATCACTTGGTTATTCATTATACATTTTGTAATATACTCATTTATTCAAATATTTAATTATTTCAGTTTATTTATTATTTAAGTTAAAAAAAAAACACTTTAGTCAATAGTATTGATCCATCATATTCAAATTTTAATTCCGATTTTATTTATTTTTGGATTGATATGAATTTTCTATAACAAAGGTTTCAAATTTGGTTGTCAAACGGATTCAAATTTTAATAAGGGACGAATTAATAATCAGACGAATTTTAATAAGGGCCGTTGCAACGCAAGGCTGGGTATGCTAGTATATATATATATATATATATATATATATATATATACACATATTATAACTGAGTGACTGTATACTCAAAGTGCGCGTAAATAATGAATTCCTATAAAACAAAACTCAATGTAATTTGAAACCTTTATTGTGCAGAAAACTCATACCAGCTTATTTGTGGATGATTAATATCTTTGCTCCGGCATCGCAGAGTGCCGTCGAAAATAATATTCATTATCGACGTAGTCGAAAACCTAATTCATTCATTTATTGAACGTAATAATATTAGAGCATTTTTCGCATGAACATGAAGCATGGTAACTTTATCAGATAATTAAGTTAAAAATGTATCAAGATAATTTAAGGGGGTAGTCTAGTGTAGAGGCAAAAACTTCAGGTCATTTTAAAATCATTTTAAAAAAGCAATCAATTGTGTCTACTATCATTTTTTTATAATTAACACGTGTCCTTGCCCACGATTGCAACTCTCCTAGTAATCTGAAATCGAAGAAAAAGATTGTTAATCTAGAATGATGTCGCAATAGCATAAACTAGGATTAGGTTAAAAAAAAAACTTTTTCGAGAAAAAGGAAACATTTTTCTGGATACTTTTTTGAGTTTCTCGGATTTTTTTTAAAAACAGCAAGTATCTCCAAAAATAATTTAATAATGTATAAATCCGCTCTTACACACTTTCATAAATAGTTGAACTTTGGAAATACAAAAAAAAAAGAAAAACTAGTGGTGTATGGCATCGTGCCTTAAGGCAAATTGCTGGAACTCCCTAATGAAATATTCGAGAAATTTTAAATGTTTTCAAATATATTAATATAAATCCTGTAACTTTTATTATCTATCTTGTTATATCTGAGCAAATCAAATGTAAATCATAAATCAATTTATCTCCAGATTATTTATCTCCATTAACAATCGTTTCAAATTTCATTTCGAATTCAATTTAAAAAAAATAGTTGCCTGATTTACACAAAATTGAAAAAATGCTCCTTATAGTCACAGTCTAATTGCATTTGCAAATAATTCTGTGTGACATTTTCACTTATACTGTGCTTAGCTTGGCGGCATTTTCACATTTTTCAATAGTTTTCACAAAATTCGAATTGGAAAAGTGCTCTAGTACATAAACAGTCTAAACGCACTTGCGAAAACATTTGTATCAGAGTGCCGCTTAGACTGTGCTTTGACTGGATAATTTTTCGAATTTTTAATCCAAAATTACAAAAAAAATTTATAAAAAATAAAAAAAGATGTAATAATTTTTATCCTCAAAAGCAATTGTTTTGTCAATACAAGCAGAAAGTTTTCTAGATAATTCAAATCGGACGCTTAGTTCACTCAAAAACTACCGTTTATTGCACATTTAGCTCTGTATCTTCGAAATGGCGGACCTGTCTTTGCCAAAAACTAATCGCCTCTTCTCCGAATCATTACAAATTTAATTTTTTTCAGATCATTAAAATGTTTTTTAAACCATTCAAATCGGTTGATGGTTGATGGTGGACATACAAAACACACACACACACACACACACACACATACACACACGCATCTATTTTTTCTGAGATTTGCCAATGTTCAGAAACCTACAAAACGTCGAGAAATGGAAAAATTTTCATTTTCGATTTTCGGCCCATTACTATAACTATCCTAAGGAAAGTTAAAAACGATTTTTGGGAATTTCTACACTAGAATACACCCTTAAGGCAAGTTGTAAAGAATCGACTTAACACATAAAAATTTAGCTATTTAGATAACATTTTTAATAGAAGCAAGTCCATATCGAGTAACAGACATTGATGGATCAAAAATACGACTCCAAATATACACATACACATGCTTAATCCAATTTTGGTGTCAATTGAAAAAAAATTACTATCGACTTTGACATCTTCCGATTCTAGATTTGTTTCCACCACCAGCTTTACATGGCGACTAGAGAGTAAAGAGTTGGCTCCGGGAGAAACATCCAAAGTCCGATAAAAAGTTTTTGTTTTGCTGTTGCCGTTGCCATTGCCGGTACCGCGCGCCGCCTTATATATATATATATTTTTTTTTTCTTTATTTATTATAGACAATCAGAATTACAAGTTCTATGAGTCTATGTGATTAAGTATGACGTTTAGAGGTATCTTCCACTGAAGAGATTCCCCTGTAGATAATCTATAAAATAAATCAATGTTAATTATTTATGTAAATAATATATCTATGTTAATGAATAATCTATGTTAGTAATATAACAGAGCTTAAATTAAGTTAGTAGATCTTCTGGCCATTTTCTTTTGAGCCTTCTAGTTGGATCATGATTTTTGATCAATTGCATGGCTGGATTTGGATGTTGGTCTAATTTCATGTGGTATGAATTGCTTCTTTGCTGAATTACTTCTTTTACGGTCAGTATGTTTAAATCTGAATGAATAGTATTATTCGACACGTACCATGGTGCATTAACTATTGCTCTTAAAATTTTATTTTGAGTTCGTTGGATAATCTTTATGCTGGACGTGCTTGCACATCCCCATAGTTGAATACCATACGTCCATATCGGTATAATTACTGACTTATATATTAGTAATTTATTGTTGTATGACATTTTTGATTTTCTTCCTATTAGCCAGTAGAGTTGTCTAAATTTATCCATAATTTGCTTCCTTTTTTGTTTTATGTGAATATTCCATGTTAGTTTGCGGTCCAGATGTAAACCTAAGTATTTAACGCTGGTGCAAGTCAATATTTCCACGTTGTTTATAAATACAGTAAGACAGTTTTTCTTTCTTGTAGTGAAAGTGATATGTCGCGTTTTATCCGTGTTTAGCTTTATTTTCCATTTCATTAACCATTTCTCTAACTCAAACAGGTGGTCCTGTAAGTTTAGTGTTGCAATTTCTGGATCTTCGTGGGTAGCCATGATCATGGTGTCATCGGCAAATGTGCCGAGGGTGGCGCGCCGCCTTATATATGTACTGTAGTTGTTTGCTAACTAAAGAATTCTATTCTATCATAAAAGTTTCTTTTGCGACACGCCCCTCCTCTTGGCCAGACCTTCTTCTTCTACTTCATCTTGACTTATGATAATAGGTCATGTTTTGTTCGCGCACCAGAGACCAGAGATATGAAATCGGGAAGCAGCGATAGCAGGAGATAAATAATTTCACTTTCAGATATAACATCTCGAAGTACAATTTAATGGCTTTGACAGAAAACCCGACTCGGTGATCATACGCTTTAGTCATTCTGAATCATTTTGGAGATTTTTTTAACTTCCCAAAGGAGAGTTTTATGTTTTCATCAAAAAATCCGATTCGCTAATTTTATGTTTTCTCGACCTTTCAAGCCATTCTGAATCGAATGAGACCAAATGGAAATGGAATGGAATGGAAAAAGTGTGTGTGTGTGTATGTGTGTGTGCGTGTATGTGAACAGATTTTTTGCCGTAAATCGACGTTTTCTCGAAAACGGCTGGGCCGATTTCAAAAATTTAAAAGCGATGTACTCGTATCTCGATGAGGAATATTGTTTGTCAGTCATGTGCTACGATCGGCCAAGCCGTTTCTTTATAAATCGCAAAAAAGTGAAAAAAAAATTGTCTACGTTTTAGCCCGCAATTCTGAATCGGTTTTGAAAATTCAAAAACCGTTCGAAAGATATTGGTTGGGAATCGTGCTGATTAGTTTTTGGTAGAGATTGGCCGGGCCGTTTCCTGATAATAAAATTAAAAAAAAAAATTCGACGATTTTTATGATTATGTTTTTGACGGTAGATACCATAGTCTTCTAGATCATTCGTCAAAGTTTGCAAAAAATAGTATGGTCTTTTTGGCATTTGTCAAAATTAGAACTTTCATCGACGTTAATTAACTGTTGAAAAAAAATTTAAGCCGATTTTTATGGAACTTTTTTTTTGGCATATATATCCTGGTCTTATAGAACTTACTGAAATATTACGGCCTTACGACAAGTAGTTTAATTTTAAAAATTCATCAAAGTTTGAGAAAATGAGTAGTTTTGTTGACGTTTGTTAAAATTAAAATTAGACGATTTACTTGGTATAACGATAGATTACTTGGTCTTAATGAACATACTAAACCATTAATGTCCTTCGAAAAAAAAAATTATTGATTTGTGTTTAGAAATTTGCTTTTAGAAAATACTCCGAGTTAACATGTTCGTTCATTTTCAATTATGTGTAATTGAATCCGCTCGGAATACTTTTAATCACTCATAAATTAATTTATTTTTATTGATAAATCGATTATTTACACGTAGCGGAAAGTTCATGTAACTTGCCTCAAGGCTAAATACCAATACCAACTAGTTTAATTTTTTTAAATAACTTGTAAACTTCATTCCGTGCATTCCTTTCTAGATAGTTTAGCAAAATTAGATAAAATGTACTGCAATTTGAAATAAACGATCTTGTAAGCTCCTATACACTTTTTTAAAATAAATTCACAAAGCAATGTTACAAATTTTATAAATTTGTTATATTATATTCAGGATGTTTCTGAACATTTTCTTTAATATTTTGAAAAACTTCAATAAAAGCAGTTTTTTTAAAATTAGATTAGCAAAAACTAGATAATATTTATGATGTATCTGTATAAAAACTTCAATATAGTCCTATGTAACAAAACTTAATATAGTAATATAGATTTTATATATTGTTATAATCTGCAACATAATAATCAGGACATTTTTTCATATTCCTTTAACCCTCCGTCGGTCGGAGTGGTCTGGCCAAACTTTTTTCGACTTAAATTTTAAAAACTATATACTTTTAGTAATCCTATCGACTTGAAATTTCTTGACTTTGCCTAAAATTTCATTAGCTTTTGATCAATAAAAAAATCAGGACCAAAAAAATGTACCGAAAGATAATTAAAAGAATATTAACTATTTTATACTTCGAACGGTCGGAGTGATCTGTCTAGATTTTGTATGAAATATGATTGATCAGTCTTTTGTATTTTTTTTCTGGTATTTTCTATTCAAACTGCGTTTTATATGTTCTTTGCTATGTGTTGAAACAAGAATGTTAGTATTTACATGCACACATAGGAAAATGCCTTGAAAACTTATTGGTTATCGCAAACATTGAAAATCAGAGAATAATGCGCACATTATCAACAATTTTCCTACCCGTACTGCGTTCGAAATTGTTTTTGGCAAACCTGTAGTGAAATTATTATTTCACTTTGAGTTTTACAGCTCATTTAAAAAAGGGGACACACCTCATTTTGTTTTCATTTGAATTTCACATTCATTTCGAAGGCGCCGAAGAAGAATAAATATTGTTTTTCATTGATATAAAACAGAAAAATTAAAAAAAAAAAACGATTTTTTATATTCCATGATTTGTTTTTTGAAATATTTTTATTAGAGACAAGCTCAACACATGCAAAAGACGGTAAGAAAAAGAAAAATCTAAACTATAAAAATTTACTACTAATAATCGTTAACATATAAGACACCAAAAACTCATTTACCCTTATAAATGCATGTACCATTCTGATCGTTCGAAGGTAAATAAATATCCGACCGACGGAGGATTAAACAATTTAAAAATGATACATTTACATATATTTCTTGAAATAACTTTAAAACTTCGTTCTGTGTACTCTTTTCTATTAGTTTAGTAGAAACTAGATAAAAATCACTAAATATCCATATAAACAATCTCAAAAGCTCCGTTATCAAAATTTTGAACAAAAAAAGTTCGCCTTCATGCATTTTGCAAATTTACCACATAATATGTAGTTTTTTATATAACTTGGAAATTTCCTTCCGTACACTATTTTCTAGTTAGACTATTGAAAGCTAGATAAAATCTACTACAAAGGGTATGGGCGCATTGCCATACAGAATCGGCCTCACCCTGGTATTTAAATAATTTATACGCCATTTTATAGGTCTATTTGATAAAAACCGATATACCAATTTTCAACTTTGTACCTCATCTTATGGCCGAGATATCATTGAAAATATGCCAAAGTGGCCCCTTCTTTCAAATTCACTTTTTGGCGTAACCATAAAAGATATCGGAAAAATTTTTACGTGATTCTACTCACATTGACTCAGACCACATTACGTAGAACAATCGATTCCAAAAAATCGTTTACTATTAGCTGAAAAAGACAAAATAATTTTTCAATTGATTATTTCGGGTATTCGGACGCAAAACAGTGCGCGATGCGCCGAAACGATTCTTAAGAAATTCTGAATGCGAAAATATTTATTTTATAGTTATATATGTATAAATTCACGGAGTTTGAAATTTTTAGACATTATTAGTTTTACTATATTAATTAAATCACTAAAACTAGTGGTGTATCGTGCCTTAAGGCAAATTACTGGAACTTCCCGTACTATAATGAAATAAGAATATTGAATGCTTTCAAATATATTATTATAAATACTGTAACTTTTATTATTCGAATTTATAGACAAAATAAAAGTGCTCTTAAATTGAACGATGGCGTTTAAATATGTTAGCCTGAAAAGTGAATGAACAAAACTTAATGAAGCGGAATTAGAAATTGCATAAACTAAATAGCAAAATTAAAATAATTTATTGATTCGAATTATTTTCGATAATAATTTTTGAGAATTAAAAAAAATATGTTTTTTTTTTTTAAAAAAACAATCTTGTCGTCCAAAAAAGCAAAAGCTTTTTTGATTCATTTAAATCGGATTTAAATCGGATATAAAAACTTTTAATCTTTATTCTCTCTCTTTTATCCTATGTTAAAGCAGCGCGAACTAAGAGCAAGCAAAAATTTATTCATCAGGATACAATAAAATAATTTTTAAAAAGTATTGGAGTTGAACCTGGATTTAAGAATCAATACTTTGCTAAAATAAGTCAAGGGACAATATTTATTTCCATTTCACCTAGTTTATCATTTTCAGTATCTCCTTTACATTACTCCCTTGCAAATTACTATCACCAAAAAAGTTCAGACACGAGACAGAATGGATAAGTAATGACTAAGGTAATCGAAAACACGCGATATTAATTATTTCAGGAGTATTAGTCGGCTGTCAATACTTTCCGACTTTTTTTTTCATTGTTGTAACGTCGATAAATTATCGCACTCGCCAAAGTGTCTGCACAAGTTTTTTTTAAGGCAGAATCCTTCCAGTCGCCGGAAAGTTAATGTATGGTAATGGATGAAATTATTAATGACGATAGTTTTAGAAAAATGCGATAAAAATATATTACTGATTGTATAATTTACTTATTGTGAGGCTGGTATTTGCTGTCCTGATATATTTTTTTCAACTACAATTCAAAAGTTATCTATTTTATTATTCAATGCAGATAATGATTAATTTATTGTTTAATGTATCTAAAATAAAGAAATTTTCATCCAAAATTATTTTTATATAATTTAGAAAGGAAACTATAAGAAAAAAAAACAAATCAAATATTTATGCTGAATGCCATATGTATATATATAAATATACTTTATTCGACTTTCTTACATTGTTCGCCAATTATTTTGATCTGAAATGTATATTTGATGCAAATATATTTGTTGTTTCGTAACTTTCATAAAATTTTATTTGTAATTTTCACGCCCACAAAAAGCAAAACTTATGAACGGTGTTGAAAAAAATCTTGACTTTCTTGAGATTTTTAATATGCATAGCTGAGTTAAAAAATTAACTAAAACTAGTGGTATGTATGGCATCGTGCCAAATTGTGACAAATTGCTGGAACTTCCCGTACCGTAGAATAATAAATGTTTCGAAGAATATTAAATGTTTTCAAATAGACTATTATAAATATTGTAACATTGTCTAATATATAAATATTAGATATTAAAGAATTATATAAACTGAATTGCAAAGTTGGAATTATTTGTTTAAAGTATATTAGAACTTTAGTAAAAATAAAATCTTAAACATTTTCGAAAAAAAAATCTGAAAAAAAAATTTGAAAAAATAATTTTTTTTCCAAGATCAATTATTTTGTTAAAACAAGCAGAAAGTTCTTTGAATCATTTAAATAGAACGCTTAGTTCCCTCAAAAACTGTCATATTTTGCACATTTAGCTCTGTATCTTCGAAATGGCTAGACCTGCCTTTGCCAAAAGCTAATAACCACTTCTCCCAATCTTTACTAATTGAATGTTTTTTAGATCATTAAAATCCAATGCTTCGTTCTCTCAAAAACTCGATTTCTATTTTCTGCACTCTTTGCTCCGTATCTCCGTAACGGCTGGACCTGCCTTTGCTAAAAACTAATCAGGACATCTCCCTATCGAATCCCTAGGAATCGAAAGTTTTTTGAACCATTCAAATCGGTTAATCCGTGCGCCCGAAAACGTGACAGGAAATTTGTATCCATACATACATACACACACACACACATCCATTTTTTCTGAGATATGCCAAAATGTTCAGAAACCTTCAAAACGTCGAAAAATGCAAAAATTTTCAATTTCGATTTTTGGACGATTATAACAACTTACCCTACGGGAAGTTAAAAATATTCGTGTCTAGAAATGCAATTTACGCATTTATCCAACTAGGATCAAAATATTTAAAAATACCTAAAGTTTGCCGCCTACAAATTTTCAAATTTGTGTTACATTTCTTATCAATCTGGTCTGCCACATTTTCACTAAACAATGTACTAATACAAAATCTAATAGTTTTTGGAACACCTTACCTGGTTTTTCCTATTTCTATTGGATAATGTTTGACACTTGGAACAAACATTTTTTTCGTTTACTTTTATACATCGTGAGAGAATTGAAATTTGATTTATATAAATTGCATCAAAATCTGTGATTGCATCAAAAGGGTACGGGCGTGTTTCCATACAGAATTGGCCCCTGGTATTTAAATTATTTTGATGCCATTTTAAAGGTATTTTTGAGAAAATTCGATATACCAAATTTCAAATCCGTAGCTCATCATTTGGCCGAGATATCAGTGAAAACATGCGAAAGTGGCCCCTTTTTTCAAACTCACTTTTTGTCGGAAATATGGGAGATATCAAAAAATTGTTTACGTCATTCTATTTGTACTGATCTTGTCTATATTATTTATAATGAATAATGTTAAAAAATTGTCATTTACTGGATGAAAAGTTGAAAATAAATTTTTATTTGAAATTTTCGACCAGTACGGTTAATTTGACTATATCGAATTTTCTCAAAAATACCTTTAAAATGGCATCAAAATAATTTAAATACCTAAATAAATAATAATACCTAGATAAATTCATCAATTGAATGATTTCAATTATCTCCTCCCTTATAACATAGTTATTCTGAATTACCAATTTTAAATTCAATTTATCTAATATGGCAGATTAGTGCAATTGATTTAAACTCCAAATAAAAAGTTTAACTTTTTTTTAGAAATGAATATATAATGTATTTTATATTTACTATTGGGTTCACACACCATCCAGAACTTTATTCTAAATTTGTCTGGTTCATTTGGTACATTTTTTGTATAAATCTGCAATTACATTTCGGCGGAAACAACTCTCCAAATAACATTATTTTGCACTGGTCAAATTAATAACACATTACAACTTTTCGGAGAATAAAAAAATAATTAAAATCAAAAAGTGAAGAAACTATTATTAGTATATTCTAAAAATTGTCATAGTTTGATAATTGTATACGTTTACAAATGTCTAAGACACAAAGATTGAAACGGTCATTTTGACCGGCTTTGACCGTTTAGTGTTAATATCAATTTGTGTGTGCGATATCGCATTCGAATAATATTCAAATATTTATTAAACAGTTCATATATATATATATATATATATATATATATATATATATATTCTAATAGCAACATCAGCAGCAGCAGCAGCAGCATTTGCAGGCGGCAGGCGCGGGCCAACCGCACGAGAGCATTAACATATTTGCAAAATTAACATAAATTAAATTGAATAGTAATTGAAATTGCACTGCAGATATTCGGCAATTAAAATTTCGCTGTAAAATTATACACAAATATGATATAAAGCCGCCGCGTGTGTATAAATACGTAGATGGACGCGAATTATCGCATTAATGAAAATCCGAACCGAAATTATCTCAATTATTATACGATGCGATATGCGTCGTTTTGTATTTGTATTTATGCCACTGGCAAATTGTTGGAATAAATTGTGATTTATTATTGTTATTTGTGCTTTTATGTAAAGGCTGATATAGTGCAAGATACTCTATTTTTTCCCCTGATTAACTTACCGAAGGAGAAATTTATGTACTCGTCAAAAAATCCGATTCGCTAATTTTTTGTTTTCCCGACGTCTCAAGCCATTCTGAATCAAACGAGACCAACACATGGACTAAAAGTGTGTGTGTGTGTTCTGGGGGTGTGTGTATAATTAAAATTAGGCCTCATAATATCTCTTGCATTATAATTCGCATCAGGATTATCCTCACCTAATATTTATATCAATATCTATACCGAATTCATATTTAGTAAATTCGGTTCTTGCATTTCCTCCTCCGTTATATAATATATAACGTTGCCGTAACCTTAAATCAATTCGGTGACAGAAAGACATAGGCGAAGCTGATTAAATCAAAGCTAAAATATAGGAAATCGAAGAGTTCTGCTTGTTTTAGAGACTGAACAGTTTTATTTTTTTCGCTGCATTTTTACGTTTTTCCGAAACATTTTTCAAATCTCCGGAATCTGCGCTATGTTTATTTTATTAACTTCCCGTAGGGTAAGTTATAGTAATCGTCCAAAAATCGAAATCAAAAATTTTTACATTTCTCGACGTTTTGAAGGTTTCTGAACATTTTGGCATACTTCAGAAAAAATGGATGTGTGTGTGTGTGTGTGTGTGTGTGTGTGTTTTGTATGTCCGCTTTTTTTCGTCCACGTTTTCGGGCGCACGGATCAACCGATTTGAATGGTTTAAAAAACATTCGATTCCTATTGATAGGGAGATGTGCTGATTAGTTTTTGGCAAAGGCAGGTCCAGCCGTTACGGAGATATGGAGCAAAAAGTGCAAATAATAGAAAGCGAGTTTTTGAGAGAACGGATCAACCGATTTGAATAGTTTGAAAAACATTCGATTCCTATTGATAGGGAGATGTGCTGATTAGTTTTTGGCAAAGGTAGGCCCAGAGGTTTCGGAGATACAGAGCTAAATTTAAAAAAAAAATGGCAGTTTTTGAGAGAACTAAGCGTCCGATTTAAATGATTCAAAGAACTTTCTGCTTGTTTCAACAAAATAATTGATTTGGAAAAAAAAATTTTTGTTTCTAATTTTTTTTTCAAAAAATTTTTTTTGTAATTTTGGACTAAAAATTCAAAAAATCACCCAGGCTAAGCACAGTCTAAGCGCCACTATGGTACAAATGTTTACGCAAGTGCGTTTAGACTGTTTATGTACTGGAGCACTTTTCCAATTTTGTGAAAACTATTGAAAAATGTGAAAATGCCGCCAAGCTAAGCACAGTATAAGTGAAAATGTCGCACAGAATTATTTGCAAATGCGTTTAGACTGTGACTATGCGGGAGCACTTATTTTGTGTAAATTTCGGAGATCTAGTAAAAAAACTAAAAAAAAATAACATTTGGCGATCAACAATAATCATTAGACATTAGACATATGCATATCAAATTATCAGATATTTTATAGAGATTTTAACAATAAGTATAAGTTTTGTTAACATTCCTATGGGTTCCGTACCAGTGTTTATCCGTTAGACGACGACGCGGCGCTTACGCGCTTCGATATTCAGTCTCTATGCATTTAAAGCAGTACGATTGCTTTGAAAAAAAGTTCAGAATTTCCAAAATATTTCAAAATAAATTTTTCAACAAAAAGTAAGTTTCTGTCAAAAATTTATAGTTTCTCAAAAATCAATTTTATCAGAGTAAATTTTTTTCAAAAATGTTAATCTTTTTAAAAAAAAATAATTTCTGGTACGGGAAGTTCCAGCAATTTGCCTTAAGGCACGATGCCATGCGCCCCACTAGTTTCAGTTTTTGTTCAGCAGCATAGTTGGCATATTTGAGCATCCGTTTCGGAAGCAAAATATATAGGAAAGGACTCATCATGCATCAAATAAGAAATTATAGCTCTAGTAGAATCGACATAAATAAATCTGAACCAATTTAAGTAAATCTTAACTCTCATTGACATTATTTCTAAATTTCAGGAGGTTTAGGTTAAACTTGCTTAAAGGCACAATTACTCAATAGCCTTGTAATTGCTTCATGTACCTAAAAAACATTTATTTAATTGATATAAAATTCTAGTAATATAATTAACTTCCCGAAGGAGAAGTTTATGTTTTCATCAAAAAATCCGATTCGCTAATTTTATGTTTTCTCGACGTTTCGAGCCATTCTGAATCGAATGAGACCAAATTTGGAAAAAGTATGTGTGTGTGTGTGCGTGTGTGTATGTGTGTGTGTGCGTGTGTGTATGTGTGTGTGTGTGCGTGTGTGTATGTGTGTGTGTGTGTGTGAACAGATTTTTTGCCGTAAATCGACGTTTTCTCCAGAACGGCTGGACCGATTTCAAAAATTTAAAAGCCATTTGATGTATCTCGATGAGGACTATCGTCTCTGAGTTTTGTGCGGCGATCGGCCGGGCCGTTTCGTTGTAAATTGCAGAAAAGTGAAAAATTTTTCGCCCACGTTTTAGCCCGCAATTCTAAATCGATTATGAAAATTCAAAAACCATTCGATAGATATTGGTTGGAAATCGTGCTGATTAGTTTTTGGTAAATATCGGCCGAGCCGTTTTCTTGTAATAACGTTTTAAAAAAAAAATTTCGACGATTTTTATGATTTTTTTTTTGACGGTAGATACCATACGACGGCCCTACGACAACTCGTTTAACTTTAAAAATTCGTCAAAGTTTGCAAAAATTGGTATAGTTTTTTTGACATTTGTCAAAATTAAACTTTTGATCGACGTTTTCTCAAAAGCGCCTGAACCGATTTCAGAAATTTAAAAGCCATTTGATGTATTTCGGTGAGGACTATCGTTTGTCAGTTTTGTGCGACGATCTGCCAAGCCGTTTCTTTGCAATTTAAAAAAAAGTGTTAAATTTTCGTTTCGATTTTAAAAAATCAAAAACTGTTCGAAAGATATTAGTTGGGAATGGTACTGATTAATTTTAGGTGAAAATCTACCGAGCCGTTTTCTTGTAATAAACTGTTGAAAAAAAATTTAAGCCGATTTTCATTGAACTTTTTTTTGGCGATATGCATCATGGTCTTATAGAACTTACTGTAATATTACGGCATTACGACAAGTAGTTTAATTTTAAAAATTCGTCAAACTTTACTAAAATTATTATCGTTTTTTAAAGTAGGATTGATGAAGTATATTATTTACACTTTTTTTTTGATTAAGTTTACGTTTTTTTTTTAAATAATTGTGTTTTACTTAAATTTCAAAATGGAGTACTTTCGTGTATCTACTATGATAAGAAATATTTATATTTGTGAGCCTTTTCAGAAAATCTCGATATATTTAGGATTTTTGTAGAAAGGTACAAAATTCTTTATACATAACATTCACAAGGATAGCTCTAGAAAAAGCTCTGTAATTTCAGTATTACATACTTAAACAGGTATACTGTTACAATAAATACTAATTTCAATAATTCTTCATAGAATTTTTACATATCAATGAAAAAAAAACTTCTTAAATTCTATTGTTTTCAAAGGGCTCCTCAGGATGTGCTTGTTTATAATGCTAAAGATAGTAGATGTCGTAACTATGTCATCTATCAATATAAAAATTTTCGACATGGATGATTTTATAAATAAGACCTTTAAATTTAAATCATCAAAATAATATACTTTTACAGAGCTTCTCAAGAATATTTCGTAATAGCAAAAGTAAAATTTGATATGAGTGAGAATAAAATTAAATAGTACATCAATATGTCTACCATGCATCATCAAATTAAACTAGGGATAGGTGGCAGTTTGCCATAAAACGAGTTGCTTAAACAATACCTTATTTAATTGTGTAAATAATCGATTTTATCAATAATATATTAATTTATGAGTAATCTATAGGTGTGAGGCAAAAAATAGTTTATATATTATACATTACTGAAAGAAGTCGGGTTTACAAATGTTAATTACCTTTTGAAAAGTGGCAATTGGTACTGAAAAAAATGTATGTACTCTTCTCAAAATTTCAAAATTATTTAATATCAACTACATGTATACCAATTAATTATACAATTAATTGTTCATACTGGTCCCCCAAACTCTATTATTAACTTCCCGTAGGGTAAGTTATTGTAATGGGCCGAAAATCGGAATTGAAAATTTTTACATTTCTCGACGTTTTGAAGGTTTCTGAACATTTTGGCATACCTCAGAAAAAATGGATGTGTGTGTGTGTGTGTGTGTATGTATGTATGGATACAAATTTCCAGTCACGTTTTAGGGCGTACGGATCAACCGATTTAAATGGTTTAAAAAACGTTTGATCCCTATTGATAGGGAGATGTGCTGATTAGTTTCTGGCAAATGCAGGTCCAGGCGTTACGGAGATACGGAGCAAAGAGTGCAGAAAATACAAATCGTGTTTTTGAGAGAACGTAGTATCGGATTTGAATGATCTAAAAAACATTCAATTAGTAATGATTGGGAGAAGAGGTGATTGGTTTTTGGCAAAGACAAGTCCCGCCATTTCGAAGATACAGAGCTAAATGTGCAAAAAATGGCAGTTTTTGAGTGAACTAAGCGTCCGATTTAAATGATTCAAAGAACTTTCAGCTTGTTTTAACAAAGAATTGATTTTGGAAAAAAAAATTGTATCATTTTTTTTTTCTATATCGAAAATAATTCAGATTTTATATTTAATTCTGACTAAAGTTCTAATATATTTTAAACAAATGATTTTAACTTTGCAATTCAGTTTATATAATTCTTATAAATATTAGACAATGTTACACTATTAATAATAATCTATTTAAAAACATCGAGTATTCCTTTAACATTTCGTTACGGTACGGGAAGTTCCAGCAATTTGCTTTAAGGCACGATGCCATACACTCCACTAGTTTGAAAAAAATGACGTTTAAATATTTTTAATTTTTTGAACATTTTGAAATTTTTTCAAAGCATATTTAGTAGTATGTAAAATCTTTAGCAGCGTAAAGACTAAATATTTAAGCGTGTGTATTTATTATTAATATCTCTATAAAATGTCTGATAATTTAATGTGCATATGTATCTAATGATCATTCTGACTGCAAAATAGCCTTTTTTTACTTTTCTTATTGTATCTCCGAAACATGCGAAAGAAAATTCATCAGTTCTTTGTTTCGTCAATACAAATAAAATGCTTTTTGAATCAATATGTATTTAATTTATTTTGATACATTGATGTTTGTATATTTGAAATAGCCGCTCTTTTTTCTGGCGGAGGATAATTAATGTTCGTGATCTTGTAGATAACGTAATATGACCGCCGCTATCATTAGTTGTATAAATCATTGAATAAACTTAAGTTTTTTTTTTCATTGTCTTTGCACTATTCATATTAGTTTTTACACTAACAGATATTGGTAAAATAAATAAACAAACAGGCTTTTTATTTAGCCCGCGGCCTCACTTGACATTTTCAATTTTGCGTTAAAGATAAACTCATTCCTGAGATACAAGCTTTTCCTTTTATATTAATATTTAAAATCTCTTTTCATCATTCATATCTTTTTCCTGAGTTTTTCTTCCTTTTCTTTTTTAAGATTTCCACTTTTTTTCTTCTTTCCGCCTTTTTATATGTATATCAGGGATTCATTTCTGTTCCGAGTTGCATTTGCAGATAGATGTATGTATTAGCATGCAAATGGAGGAATTTTATTATGTTATTAGCATTTTCATTAGTGAAATGTACTTATGTTATAAATATTTATATATTTGTATATATATACAGCCATTGTATATAAGAAATTCATGCAAATAATTTCACAAACTAATGTAATGTACATTATTTTTTACCTTCTTGAAAGAAAAGTTCAAGTTTTGTTTAGAAAATCCAATTTGCTAATTTTATGTTTTCCGCAGATATGTGGTTAATTTTATCTAATACCATATGGCATAAACAGATTTTAAAGTGATGATTAAAAAAAAGCAAAATTTTCAAAAAATCTATAAGTAAATGTTCGGTAATGCACTTAATTACTCGGTTTTAATACATATTTTAGTTTTATTTGATGATTTGTTTTATTATTGTAGTATTTTATACTGGAATACTATTTTATCATAGTTTTGATTTTTATTTATTACAGTTATTACTTATTGATTGATCTTTGTAGAATAATTAGTTATGATTTTGTTTATTATTTAGGAACGCGCCAATTTTATCACCACAATTTTGATATATTTGAATTCACTAGTTGAAGTTTGTTTTCACACACATATTTTTTTATTATTGATTTCGGAGTAGGTATCGTAATTAGCTGCCACCAAATGAAGAGATATTAATTATGGGTTCTCTTCTTGATATGTAAAAACAAACACTTTTTAAGATTTATAGATTTTTTAAATTGTAACTTACATTATTGGGTGTTGATATTTTTAATCTGTACTTGTTGGCGGTTCAAACATAACTAACCCCCGCTCAATAATAATCAGTTTTTACCTGATTCGACCCTTATTGTCGGATAAGGGTCGATTTATAAAAGTTTCACATAAATGGTGCCAACATACGAGATTAAATTACAAACATATTTTAATGAAAATGTGTTAAACTTAAAATATTATAATAAATACATAATAGTTCTTAACACATTATTGGATGCCACAAACATATCTCGAATTAACATTATTGTCCCATCGCTAAGTAAAACAGAGTTATTTGGTTCATTGCACGTCAAAATAATTTTTCTATATCGCACTCGTTGTATGGTTATTTTTCCAGTGTTTGTATTAATTTTCTACGTAGAACTTCAATATTAGATCTATTTGAACTAATATCAGTATTTCTGTCCACTGAAAACATCTCGTGTAAACGGCGGCATAGTTGTGACAGTGGACGACTACCAGATCGAAGACATTTTTGAAATGCAGTAAAATCACTTATTGAAGATTGTAAATACATTACATCATCCGGTAGATGGATTAATGAATGCATGTTTAAAACATTACTTTTAAATCCGTATAACAATTTAGAAATTTCCACAAATTTCAATAAACGAATTTTTGCATCATTATTGGAAGTTATTGCCATATCTTCAGATAAGATACCGCGAAATTTCTAAGAAAGTGACCTGATATGTCGTAAGCACCGCAGTTCAAGGTCCTATGTCGAAGTCCTATGCATTGATCAAGTACGCATAAGAAAAAGGTCATCGATCCTATTTCTGATCCACTTTCGATACTCGATATGAGTTAATATTCATGTATAGTCTATACCAGTGATTCCCAAACTTATTTCACCTACCGCCCCCTTTCTAGGAAAAATATTACTCAGCGCCCCCCTATTTTTTTTTTCATTTCAATAGCAATTAATAAGGTATATAAAAATTAGTGCATCTGTAAAAGACAAATTAATGGATAAAAAAAACAATTTTGATAGAATGCGCCATTTTAATAAATCATAAAACATTCAGAAAAAAAATGCACCATCAAATTTCTCAGATATATTACGGGTATATTTGTAATGAAATGCAATTGCAATTAGTACATCACTGCTGACGGAAAGGTTTTACTGATTTATTTATTAAAATAATGGACCTAATCAAAATTAATCTTTTACTCTTTCAAAAGAAGGTTGTAAAATAGCATCAAGGTTTGAAATTATAAAACTATATTCAGAATAAAGATACAATCATTATAATTTTAATGTCAGGGATGAATCTGGTGTGATGCTACCAATTCAGCAATTTTCGGTTCTATCTTTGTCAGAAGTAATCTTAAATCACCACGTTCGACTATTTGTAATCGGTTTCTTTTATTTGTTAATAAATTAGTTGCAGCGCTGAATCCACGTTTCACTAAGTATGATAATGAAAATGCAATCAGAAAATTTTCAATGACAGACCAACTTTGTGGGTGAGCCGTCGGGAAATTTCTCTTTTAGAGTACGAAAACAACTTAAATTTTTATCTATTTCATCACCATGAATTTTAGTCAAATGTTCTTGTAGTCTAGAAGGTTTCATTTGAAAAAGTTTTCTGACAAATCAGACACATTGGCAATGTAATATTCACAGGCGACTCAATAAAGCGACTGAATAAAAAACTGCTTTTGATATAAAATTATCTTATCTAATATTAATACACGAAGCCCACTTAATTGATTTCACTATACTACTTAGTCAAGATTTGACCAGGGCTTTTTATATTCAACCCGAGACTCTTTGGGGTGTGTAGAGGGTATAAATGTATGAATATAAATACCTGTAACTTATAATAACTGAGAGACTAACAAAAGTAACGAGAGAAAATCTTTATTGCCCCGATCCAATAATGTTAATGCAAAAATATGCTTTATGCAAATATAATTATATAGTAAATTGCTCCAATTTCTTTCTATAACATTATCCGATGGGGAATTTTTCAATAGCGAATATTTTATTATTTATTATTAGATATAGATGTGGAATATGTTCTCAGAAACATTATAGTTTGATCCATAAAGATAAGCAAATAAAAACTAATCCGCCAGATATAGAAAAACCCGTCAATAATAGCGATACATCTAATGCGGTAAATTTGTGTGCAAATTGGAATATGAATATGAATTAAAGTGTCCTGGCTAGTTAGTAATGTATTTGGATGTATGTTCTGGATTACCAGTACAACCAGGAATTGTAATGGTAGGCTGGACCCGAGCGGTGAACAGTTGAATAGTCGTTGAAATATTATATTTGTGATTTGGACTCTCCAGAGCCCACTGGTAGTGTGCAAGGCCTTTAGGACGAACAGCGATTTGATAGTAATTTGAAAACGCACTTTTTTCTTGAATGATACTTTTATTATTCACTATTTTTACAATCAATATTTGTTGATAACCTTTTGGTTATGATATCAGCAAATACTACATTTTACTGAATACTATTCTGACTCCAAGCTTGACTCAAAAATTGACTTCCAGTTGACTGCCTGTCTAACTTTTGTCTAACTCTTATATACTAATTTATTGTTTACAACCTATTGAAAGCCAACAGTAAGCACTTCCGATAACCGCGTAACCTACATAGCAACGCGTTTTGTAATTAATAAACAAAATAATGATTCGAATTGTTATTACAGTTCAGAATATCAGATAATTTAAATTAAAATATCATCTTGGTTAATGTTAATCATTTATCTATATATAATTTTTTTTTATTTTTGTGGTTCAAACGCCCCCTACAACTGAGCATCGCCCCCTAAATGCACCAAAGCCCATCGCCGCCCCCCTGGATTGCCGCAGCGCCCCCAAGGGGGCGCTGGCGCCCACTTTGGGAATCACTGGTCTATACCATAGGTGGGGAACCTGCGGCCCCGAGGCCGCATGCGGCCTCCGGGAGGTTTTTGTGCGGCCCCTTGCCGTCTAGTACAAAATAGCAGAGTTACTTTCAAATAACTATTGTACAAAAATCCCACCAAAAACAGTCATATTGTAACATGACATCAGATTACTAGCCTGAAACACAGACTCTTGGGCAGATACGAAATAGAGATGTAATATATTATATTAATATTATTTAATATAAGGAATATTTTCGATTTCGCAAGACATCGCCTATTATATGATACAAGAAGTATTATAAAAAAAATTAACAGTGCAAAAGAATCGTTAGCACCCGGGTTGAAGATTTTTATGCGTATCCGTAGTAAAATGATAAAAATTTATACTTCTCGCAACCAAAAGCAAATCCGTAGCTTTGGCGGAGATCGGAGCAACCAGATTTTACGTAGATATATTGGCAATTTTATGAGATCATAGTTATAAAATGACACAAAACTATACTTTTTTTCATAAAACACAAAAATATATTTTTTAAAAATTGATGTCTAGTGGCAAGTTACTGAAACTTTTTGTACTGAAAATTACATTTTATAAAAAGTTTTAATTTTTTTTGAAAAATGATGAAAATTGAATTTAAGAAACCTTTTTTTCATATTTTGGTTTTTTTTTGTAAATTATTAACTTTTATGTACTAAATTTATTAAAATTAAATTTTATTTGAATGATCCGATCCTATTGATAGCGAGGCGTGCTGATTAGTTATTGGCCAAAGCAGGTTCCAAAAATAATAATTCAGTTTTTGAAAAATGGAACGTCCGATATCATTAAAAGAAATTTACATGTATAGACAAAACGGAGAACTGATTAAATTTGTAGGAGGCAGGTCTAGCGGTTTCGATGGTCCAATAAAAAATTTGAAAAAGAAACATTTGGCGGTCAAAAGTGATCATTAAACATATGCACATCAAATTATCATATATTTTAATAATAAGTATAAATTTTGTTTACATTTTACTATGGGTTCTGTATCATTATTTATTCTGCGAGGCGTTATTCTGCGGAGCGACGCTTACGCGCTTCTTTATTTTGTCTCTACGCAGCTAAAGCAGGGCGATCGCTTTAAAAAAAGTTCTTTTTTATTTTAATTTTTTGTACGGGAAGTTCCAGCAATTTGCCTTAAGGCACGATGCCAAGCAATACTATTTATAGTATGTAATAAATAAATAAATAAATAAAAAAATAAATTTTCTGCAATTAAATAGCAATTTTAATTTTAGAAAAATGATATATAAAAACTATTTTACCTAAAAATTCAGGGATAGGGCGGCATTTTTGTCAGTGCCCCAGGGCGCCAAATTTCTAAATCCGCCCCTGCGTATTTATATGCACATAATATATAGAATTTATTTATATTTAAATCTTGAAATATAAATATAGAGTAAGGTTTTTGAAATGAGAACAACTTAAATGCAAAATATAAAGTACTACATTACATTGTAATACATTTAAATAAGTAATACATTTTGTGCATAATAAATACATATTTAATTAAAATATTTCTTTCACGTGCATTATTATGAGTTTAGTACATTATCAAATAATACGCTTATAGTTATGGGTAAACATTATCATTCTCTAAATGGATTAGGTACATCATTTATTAATAATATTTTTTAAATTATATTTTTGAATGTCTGTCAATAATGTCTAGTCTAGGTATATTTCTTTTGGCAAGAGGTAACGTTGTGTTTAATGCATTAATCCTATTTTTTATTATAACAACTATTGTCCTTAATGACAAAAGGAATATATTCATATCGAAAGTTTACAAATGAATTTAATCTGGCTTTTCCAAAGCCCGAAATTCCCTAAATTAACCGTTAACATCTTAGTTTGCAAAATAAAAATCTATCAGTGAATGCAATGGTATAAGAAAAACATATAATTTCTTATTTCAAATAATTATGTAACAATAAGAAAATGAGAATCAATTTCAAATCAAAACACTTTAATATTATTTTATATAAAAAATGAATGTTTAAATGAAATTAAAACGAACTAAAATATTTATAATTCATTTAAAATTTAATTTATAAAATATTTAAAATTTGTAAGTATTATACTTACTTTTTTCTATATAATGCGGCCTCTTTTATTGCTGCCTAATTTAAGTGCGGCCTCTAACGGCAAAAAGGTTCCCCACCTCTGGTCTATACTCTAGAAGAAATATTTATAATCTATTGATAATAACGAATGAATAAGATATGTGTGCTGGACGAATTTTCTAAGAAGGTCTTATGTCTTATGCAAACAGTTCGAACTAACATGGATAAAGTTCTGAGAAATCCGAGTCCAAATCTATAAAATGTTTGATTTTTGGCAATTTTATTAATTTTTTATCATTTTTCGTACTGTAAAATAATGGATAATTATTTATCAAAATTGTAATATTTAGACTATAATTTTAGATGTATACTTTTTATTTTGGCATTGAATTATTTTCATTGAAATCAAGTGAAACATAAATATATTTATTCGATATTTATATAAAACATATAATTAAAATATGCATTAAAATCATATTGTCTATAAATAATATGTCATTTTATAAATAGTATTTATTACTTTGGTGCTTGATATGGGTATTAATTTGTATTAAAATATATTCTTTCTGACAAATAGTTAAAAACTTGTTATAATTTTCAAAATTATTTGACATTTCATACTTCAAAAATTAATTCACTCGCATCATAGCGTTTTGTTTATTATACTTTTGTCATGTCAAATACGTCAATATTTATTTATTATAAATTTATAATTATTTTAAGTGATCAATGAATATATTATATGCTTGTTAAATTCATAAAAAAGTGCAAATTCAACACGGGAATATTGTGGAAATAAATATTTTTTTACATAAAGATCTGATTTTTGACATTTGCATTTCATTTCAAATTAATTATAACTGTCAAAATATTTTCTTTTGGATCGAAATTTAATATAATATGATATAATATTTAGTTTGTCTAGTTTATTTTTGTCAGATTGCAATGATACCTTCAGATTGTACTATTCCATTTAAGAGGTTACAATTTTCTGTATGATTAACGTTTGCGATGGCAATCAAAATTTATCTCAACTCATATAATAATAATATTTTATTTTAATTACACAAATTTCTTTACACTTCGATAATTAATTCCAACGCATGATGCAGGTGTTTTGTTTATTTTAATTTTGTTTATGTCATTTTTTTTTTAAATTAATGAATAAATCAGGATTCAGTCTAAATTAACAGATCAGTATCTTCATCTGAATATACAATTTTTTATATAAATATTTGATTTTTTACATTTTCATTTAATTGAAAAATAGTGAATGTCAATTTCATATATTCAATATGCAGTATATTTGTAAATGTCAAAATATTTCCTTTTTGGTCAAAAATTAATATATAATATTTATTTTACAATATTGTGTTGTATCTATAATTTGTTCGGCAATATAACTTGGAATAATTAATTTATTTGTTTCTTATTGAAGTCGTTAAACATTTTTTTGTGAAATGTCAAATTTTTGTTTATGATTAATTTTAAATTCAATATGTCGCTTTTTTATTGTGATCTCTGATCTATAAGGTTTTGATGAAGTTTTGGTATCCGAAATAATTTGGTAAGCTAATCAAATAAATATAAATTGTAAATCTATTTATATAATTATTTTCATAAATTTTGACAAATGACATTTGACGATTTTCATGTCAACATTTATTCAAATTTATAAACATTGACTTTTAATTAACTTCCCGTAGGGTAAGTTATTGTAATGGGCCGAAAATCGGAATTGAAAATTTTTACATTTCTCGACGTTTTGAAGGTTTCTGAACGTTTTGGCATACCTCAGAAAAAATGGATGTGTGTGTGTGTGTGTGTGTATGTATGTATGTATGGATACAAATTTCCAGTCACGTTTTAGGGCGCACGGATCAACCGATTTGAATGGTTCAAAAAACATTCGATTCCTATTGATAGGGAAAAGAGCTGATTAGTTTTTGGCAAAGGCAGGTCCAGCCGTTTCGGAGATACGGAGCAAAGAGTGCAGAAAATAGAAATCGAATTTTTGAGCGAAACGGAGTATCCGATTTGAATGATCTAAAAAACATTCAATTAGTAATGATTGGGAGAAGAGTTTATTAATTTTTGACAAAGGCAGGCCCAGCCATTTCGATGATACGGAGCTAAATATGTAAAAAATGGCAGTTTTTGAGAGAACTAAGCGTCCGATTTAAATGATTCAAAGAACTTTCTGCTTGTCTTAACAAAATAATTGATTTTGGAAAAAAAAATTTGTTCCATTTTTTTTTTTTTTTTTTTTTGAAAATATTTCAGATTTTATTTTTAATTCTGACTATAGTTCTAATATACTTTACAAATAATTTCAACTCTGCAATTCGGTTTATATAATTCTTATAAATATTAGACAATGTTACAATATTTATAATAATCTATTTGAAAACATTCAGTATTCCTCGAACATTTCGTTACGGTACGGGAAGTTCCAGCAATTTGCCTTAAGGCACGATGCCATAATTGCCTCAAGGCAGAATTCCACTTACAGCTAGTTAGATTTAAAACTATAAATTGTGATTTTGAATATAGCATTTCATCTAATTTGGATATAAATGTTGGATATATCTATATATGTACATGTTTTTGAATTATATTTTCTGAACTGTCAATTTTTGTTTTTCAAAAATCATAAATCTTTTTTTCTCAAATTTTCCATAATTTTGACATTTGTCATTTTAGTGTTTTGTTTTTTTTTGCCATTTTCTGTCAAAATTTTTTGAAAATATTTATTTTACAATATTGTTTTGTATCTATAATTTGTTAGGCAATATTTTCTGTAACATAACTTGTAATAATTAATTTATTTGCGTCTTATTGAAGTAACTCGTTAAACATTCTTTTTTTGTGAAATGTCAAAATTTTGGTTATTATTATTTTTAAATTCAAGTGCCGCTTTTTTATTGTGATCTCTATTGTATATTTAGTTTTTATTGTGAGTACACACTTTCATAAATAGTTGAACTTTGGAAATACAAAAAAAAAGAAAAACTAGTGGTGTATGTGTAGAATTTATGTTGAAAGTTTATGTGAATAATAATACAACCGTTTATGCAGAAGGATAAAAACAGACTGACTGATTATATATTCTTTAACTAAACACATTCATAACAAACATTATTAACAATCACTTGTTTTTACATAAAACAAAAGACAAACATATATACATAAACATAGTAGACACAGAGCGTTTAATATTAAACTTCAACACCCCCACTATACTAAACAACTTGTGTACTCATACCTAACTGCTTTAAAAACTTCAAATGTTTATGTACACTTAAGCTCTTCGTGAATATATCAGCAGGCATATCATTTGTCTGCATATACTTTAGATCGATCACACCATCTGCAATTGCTTCCCTGATGAAATGATGTCTCACATCAATGTGTTTTGATCTTTTGTGGAAAACTGGATTGTATGAGAGTTTTTGTGCTGACTTGTTATCATTGTAAATACGTACACTCTCATTTACATCCGTTAACTCCATTAACAAATTTTTTAAGTATATCGCTTCTTTGGAAGCATCCGATATTGCCATGTACTCGGCTTCTGTACTTGACAATGCTACAGTTTTCTGTTTAGAGCTTTCCCAAGATATAATACTATTGGAGAATTTGAAACAGAAACCTGTGTACGATTTTCTATCAACGTTGTCACTTGCCCAGTCTGCATCAGTATATCCTACTAGATTCTCTGAATCCTTCTTAAATTTTAAGCCATACTTCTTAGTGCCCTGCAAATACTTTAGCACCCTCTTTGCACTTTTGAAGTGACTGCTATCATAGCAATTGTTAAATTGGCTAAGATAACTCAGACTATACGCAATATCAGGTCTTGTCATAACAGCTAAATACATTAGACTTCCAATGAGTTGTTGATAGGGTAACTCCTGTTCAATTTTACCTGAAGACAATTTCAAATCACTTTCCATAGGTGTACCTGCTTGTTTGCAATCTTGCATATTGAATTTATTTAGTAGTTGATCTATATACCTCTCCTGATCCAATATTATACTACCATCTTTTTCATAATTGATCCTGATTCCTAAGCAACATTTGGCTTTACCTAAATCTTTGATTTTGAACTTTAAATTCAATTCGGTCTTCAATTTACTATTTTCAGCTATATCATTTGAAAAAACGAAAAAATCATCAACATACAATGCTATTACAGTCATAGTATTATTATTACCTTTTATAAACATGCATGGTTCATACTTAGATTTTCTGTAACCCAGCCCAAGTAAAACTGTCTCAACCTTTTGATACCAAACTCGAGACGATTGTTTCAAACCATATACAGCTTTGTTTAATTTCAATACTTTGCTACTGTTATCTCTATAGCCATCTGGTTTCTTCATATATACCAATTCTTTCAAATGTCCATTCAGAAAAGCTGTTGTGACGTCTAAATGCGTTATGCTTAATCCTAATCTTACTGATAAAGCCATTAATAATCTTAAGGTTGAATGCCTAACGACTGGAGAAAAAGTCTCATCATAATCTACACCATACTGTTGAGTGAAACCTCGAGCTACCAACCGAGCTCTATATCGTACTTGGTTTTCAGTATCTACTTTTCGTTTAAAAACCCACTTGCAGTCCACTATACTACAGTTTTCTGGCATATTCACTAACTCCCAGGCCTTATTTTCCTCGAAAGATTTTAATTCTTCAGCTATAGCGTCCATCCAATATTGCTTGTCTGGTCTTGACATTGCTTCCTTAATTGTTTTTGGTTCTTCCATTGGAAAGTTGTTACACGCGTATGTGACATAATCATCAAACGTTTTCTTCTTTCTTGTTCTTTCAGACTTTCGTATTTCTATAATATTTTGTTCATGATCACTGCCAGCATTTTGATCCTTTTCTTCAGTTACAGGCTGCATTTCATTAACCCCCACTGAAACACTGTTCTCTACTGGTTCTATTGGGTTCTTGCTAGGCTCGTCGTCAATAGTTTCCATAATAACTACATTTCTACTTGTGGAAATTTTATTTGTGACTGGATCAAATAATCTATATCCTTTAACGTTGTCTGCATATCCGATCAAAATCTTTCTAACAGATTTTCTGTCCCATTTTGATCTTTTCTGCTTCGGTACATGATCCATTACAACGCTTCCAAATATCTTAATGTGACTAACATCAGGTTTTTTCTTCCACCATAATTCAAAAGGTGTTTTTGTTAGATCACTTGTTACACTTCTGTTCTTCAAATATGCTGCTGTATTAACAGCCTCTGCCCAGAACTTTTTATCTAACTGACCATCAAATATTAGACATCTGGCCTTTTCTACCAAAGTCCGATTTAGTCTTTCAGCAATCCCATTTTGTTCAGGTGTATATGGATTTGTTCTTTGATGAATAATACCATTTTCTTTCAAATACTCCTAAAATACTTTATTACAATATTCGCCACCGTTATCAGTTCTTAGTGTTTTAATTGGCATACCCTGTTGCTTTTCAACGACAGCCCTAAACTCTTTGAAGCAACGAAGAACTTCATCCTTTGACTTTAAAAAATAAACAAAACACATCTTTGAATAGTCATCTTGAAAACTCAAGAAATATCGCGAACCACCTATAGATAACTGTTCCATTGGACCGCAAACATCAGACTGAACTAATTCCAGAACTTTTACTGCTCTTGAACCTTTGTGTTTGAATGGCAATCTAGTTTGCTTTCCTTCACAACAAACTATACAATTATTTATGTCTGATGTTGCCTTCTCGGATATGGTGAGTCCTTTCACCAAGCCTTTACTCAATTTACACAAATCTGTTTTATTTATATGTCCTAACCGTCTATGCCATAAATTTCCTGACTTAGGATCTGTAACTAACAAACAATTAATATTATTTATCATGAGTTTATATACTCCACCTGTAAGTACCGCCACTGCAACCAAAGTGTTATTTTTGCTATAAATTTTGCATTTATTATCATTGAAAACAACCCTGTTACCCTTTCTGGTAAGAGCGCTAACAGATAATAAATTTGCTGACAATTGTGGTACATAATGAGCATCCTGTACTTCAACATCATAAACTTGACCATAAACCGCTGTCCTAAGAGAAACGCTGCCACAAGACACTACCTTCAATTGCATATTGTTAGCTGTCCTTACTTCCTGCACATCAGGTTTCTTGTTGTATTCTCTTAAATTGTTATTGTCATTCACAAGATGAATACTGGCTCCAGAATCAACATACCAATCTGTTTTATTATAACTACCAGTTGAAAAAACTCTGTTAAATTCATTTTTATCAGGCTCATTATTCACATTATTGAAACGACATTTATTTTTATAATGACCAAGTCTTTTGCATTTAAAACACCTAACTTCCTTTTTAGTATCAAAATTGTTGGAGTTTGAAACTTGGCGCTGCTTGTACCTGCCATTTTGTTTTGCTACAAAGGCGCTCTCATCATTATTAACTGCAACATCGTTGCCTATATCCAGCAGCTTCGTTTTTATTGTGTCCGTTGTAATGGCTATACCGGAATACTCAATAGCCATAATCATCGGCGAAAACTTTTCCGGCAATCCTGCCAAGAGCAAAGAGCCTATCCACTCATCATCAATGTTAAATCCCGTTCCCCTCAATCTCTGCCCTGTTTCTATTATTTGATTGACATATGAGCTCATGGATTCACAATTAATTAATCTAGTAGAAATTAATGTCCTTAAGAGATTAATCCTTCGAGTGAAGCCTGAATCACTATACATCGCCTTTAATTTTGACCATAGCTGGGCTGAGGTTTTTGTTTCTTTTACATGTACATATAAACTTGTATCTAATGTTAATATCAATTTTGCTCTTGCCTTTTTATCCTTGATCACATCAATTTCTGCCTCGTGCTTTGGCTCTACAATGCATTCTGCTAAATCTTCTAAGATTAGAAAATTTTCTGCTGCAAACGCCCAATCGTCATATGTTTCACGTCCTTTTAACTTCGGTACATTCACCAAGTATCCCGACGACATAATGATTAAAAAGGCACTAAACTGTTATTCAATAAACTTTAAAAAAAACATGGGATCTGGGCCCATAACCTGTAGAATTTATGTTGAAAGTTTATGTGAATAATAATACAACCGTTTATGCAGAAGGATAAAAACAGACTGACTCATTATATATTCTTTAACTAAACACATTCATAACAAACATTATTAACAATCACTTGTTTTTACATAAAACAAAAGACAAACATATATACATAAACATAGTAGACACAGAGCGTTTAATATTAAACTTCAACAGTATGGCATCGTGCCTTAAGGCAAATTGCTGGAACTCCCTAATGAAATATTCGAGAAATTTTAAATGTTTTCAAATATATTAATATAAATCCTGTAACTTTTATTATCTATCTTGTTATATCTGAGCAAATCAAATGTAAATCATAAATCAATTTATCTCCAGATTATTTATCTCCATTAACAATCGTTTCAAATTTCATTTCGAATTCAATTTAAAAAAAATAGTTGCCTGATTTACACAAAATTGAAAAAATGCTCCCTTATAGTCACAGTCTAATTGCATTTGCAAATAATTCTGTGTGACATTTTCACTTATACTGTGCTTAGCTTGGCGGCATTTTCACATTTTTCAATAGTTTTCACAAAATTCGAATTGGAAAAGTGCTCTAGTACATAAACAGTCTAAACGCACTTGCGAAAACATTTGTATCAGAGTGCCGCTTAGACTGTGCTTTGACTGGATAATTTTTCGAATTTTTAATCCAAAATTACAAAAAAAATTTATAAAAAATAAAAAAAGATGTAATAATTTTTTATCCTCAAAAGCAATTGTTTTGTCAATACAAGCAGAAAGTTTTCTAGATAATTCAAATCGGACGCTTAGTTCACTCAAAAACTACCGTTTATTGCACATTTAGCTCTGTATCTTCGAAATGGCGGACCTGTCTTTGCCAAAAACTAATCGCCTCTTCTCCGAATCATTACAAATTTAATTTTTTTCAGATCATTCAAATGTTTTTTAAACCATTCAAATCGGTTGATGGTTGATGGTGGACATACAAAACACACACACACACACACACACACACACACACACACGCATCTATTTTTTCTGAGATATGCCAATGTTCAGAAACCTACAAAACGTCGAGAAATGGAAAAATTTTCATTTTCGATTTTCGGCCCATTACTATAACTATCCTAAGGAAAGTTAAAAACGATTTTTGGGAATTTCTACACTAGAATACACCCTTAAGGCAAGTTGTAAAGAATCGACTTAACACATAAAAATTTAGCTATTTAGATAACATTTTTAATAGAAGCAAGTCCATATCGAGTAACAGACATTGATGGATCAAAAATACGACTCCAAATATACACATACACATGCTTAATCCAATTTTGGTGTCAATTGAAAAAAAAATACTATCGACTTTGACATCTTCCGATTCTAGATTTGTTTCCACCACCAGCTTTACATGGCGACTAAAGAGTTGGCTCCGGGAGAAACATCCAAAGTCCGATAAAAAGTTTTTGTTTTGCTGTTGCCGTTGCCATTGCCGGTACCGCGCGCCGCCTTATATATATATATATATATATATATATATATATTTTTTTTTTTTTTTCTTTATTTATTATACACAATCAGAATTACAAGTTCTATGAGTCTATGTGATTAAGTATGACGTTTAGAGGTATCTTCCACTGAAGAGATTCCCCTGTAGATAATCTATAAAATAAATCAATGTTAATTATTTATGTAAATAATATATCTATGTTAATGAATAATCTATGTTAGTAATATAACAGAGCTTAAATTAAGTTAGTAGATCTTCTGGCCATTTTCTTTTGAGCCTTCTAGTTGGATCATGATTTTTGATCAATTGCATGGCTGGATTTGGATGTTGGTCTAATTTCATGTGGTATGAATTGCTTCTTTGCTGAATTACTTCTTTTACGGTCAGTATGTTTAAATCTGAATGAATAGTATTATTCGACACGTACCATGGTGCATTAACTATTGCTCTTAAAATTTTATTTTGAGTTCGTTGGATAATCTTTATGCTGGACGTGCTTGCACATCCCCATAGTTGAATACCATACGTCCATATCGGTATAATTACTGACTTATATATTAGTAATTTATTGTTGTATGACATTTTAGATTTTCTTCCTATTAGCCAGTAGAGTTGTCTAAATTTATCCATAATTTGCTTCCTTTTTTGTTTTATGTGAATATTCCATGTTAGTTTGCGGTCCAGATGTAAACCTAAGTATTTAACGCTGGTGCAAGTCAATATTTCCACGTTGTTTATAAATACAGTAGGACAGTTTTTCTTTCTTGTAGTGAAAGTGATATGTCGCGTTTTATCCGTGTTTAGCTTTATTTTCCATTTCATTAACCATTTCTCTAACTCAAACAGGTGGTCCTGTAAGTTTAGTGTTGCAATTACTGGATCTTCGTGGGTAGCCATGATCATGGTGTCATCGGCAAATGTGCCGAGGGTGGCGCGCCGCCTTATATATGTACTGTAGTTGTTTGCTAACTAAAGAATTCTATTCTATCATAAAAGTTTATTTTGCGACACGCCCCTCCTCTTGGCCAGACCTTCTTCTTCTACTTCATCTTGACTTATGATAATAGGTCATGTTTTGTTCGCGCACCAGAGACCAGAGATATGAAATCGGGAAGCAGCGATAGCAGGAGATAAATAATTTCACTTTCAGATATAACATCTCGAAGTACAATTTAATGGCTTTGACAGAAAACCCGACTCGGTGATCATACGCTTTAGTCATTCTGAATCATTTTGGACATTTTTTTAACTTCCCAAAGGAGAGTTTTATGTTTTCATCAAAAAATCCGATTCGCTAATTTTATGTTTTCTCGACCTTTCAAGCCATTCTGAATCGAATGAGACCAAATGGAAATGGAATGGAATGGAAAAAGTGTGTGTGTGTGTGTATGTGTGTGTGCGTGTATGTGAACAGATTTTTTGCCGTAAATCGACGTTTTCTCGAAAACGGCTGGGCCGATTTCAAAAATTTAAAAGCGATGTACTCGTATCTCGATGAGGAATATTGTTTGTCAGTCATGTGCTACGATCGGCCAAGCCGTTTCTTTATAAATCGCAAAAAAGTGAAAAAAAAATTGTCTACGTTTTAGCCCGCAATTCTGAATCGGTTTTGAAAATTCAAAAACCGTTCGAAAGATATTGGTTGGGAATCGTGCTGATTAGTTTTTGGTAGAGATTGGCCGGGCCGTTTCCTGATAATAAAATTAAAAAAAAAAAATTCGACGATTTTTATGATTATGTTTTTGACGGTAGATACCATAGTCTTCTAGATCATTCGTCAAAGTTTGCAAAAATTAGTATGGTCTTTTTGGCATTTGTCAAAATTAGAACTTTCATCGACGTTAATTAACTGTTGAAAAAAAATTAAGCCGATTTTTATGGAACTTTTTTTTTGGCATATATATCCTGGTCTTATAGAACTTACTGAAATATTACGGCCTTACGACAAGTAGTTTAATTTTAAAAATTCATCAAAGTTTGAGAAAATGAGTAGTTTTGTTGACGTTTGTTAAAATTAAAATTAGACGATTTACTTGGTATAACGATAGATTACTTGGTCTTAATGAACATACTAAACCATTAATGTCCTTCGAAAAAAAAAATTATTGATTTGTGAAAATTTGCTTTTAGAAAATACTCCGAGTTAACATGTTCGTTCATTTTCAATTATGTGTAATTGAATCCGCTCGGAATACTTTTAATCACTCATAAATTAATTTATTTTTATTGATAAATCGATTATTTACACGTAGCGGAAAGTTCATGTAACTTGCCTCAAGGCTAAATACCAATACCAACTAGTTTAATATTTTTTTTAAATAACTTGTAAACTTCATTCCGTGCATTCCTTTCTAGATAGTTTAGCAAAATTAGATAAAATGTACTGCAATTTGAAATAAACGATCTTGTAAGCTCCTATACACTTTTTTAAAATAAATTCACAAAGCAATGTTACAAATTTTATAAATTTGTTATATTATATTCAGGATGTTTCTGAACATTTTCTTTAATATTTTGAAAAACTTCAATAAAAGCAGTTTTTTTAAAATTAGATTAGCAAAAACTAGATAATATTTATGATGTATCTGTATAAAAACTTCAATATAGTCCTATGTAACAAAACTTAATATAGTAATATAGATTTTATATATTGTTATAATCTGCAACATAATAATCAGGACATTTTTTCATATTCCTTTAACCCTCCGTCGGTCGGAGTGGTCTGGCCAAACTTTTTTCGACTTAAATTTTAAAAACTATATACTTTTAGTAATCCTATCGACTTGAAATTTCTTGACTTTGCCTAAAATTTCATTAGCTTTTGATCAATAAAAAAATCAGGACCAAAAAAATGTACCGAAAGATAATTAAAAGAATATTAACTATTTTATACTTCGAACGGTCGGAGTGATCTGTCTAGATTTTGTATGAAATATGAAGCGTTTTGATCAGTCTTTTGTATTTTTTTTCTGGTATTTTCTATTCAAACTGCGTTTTATATGTTCTTTGCTATGTGTTGAAACAAGAATGTTAGTATTTACATGCACACATAGGAAAATGCCTTGAAAACTTATTGGTTATCGCAAACATTGAAAATCAGAGAATAATGCGCACATTATCAACAATTTTCCTACCCGTACTGCGTTCGAAATTTTTTTTTGGCAAACCTGTAGTGAAATTATTATTTCACTTTGAGTTTTACAGCTCATTTAAAAAAGGGGACACACCTCATTTTGTTTTCATTTGAATTTCACATTCATTTCGAAGGCGCCGAAGAAGAATAAATATTGTTTTTCATTGATATAAAACAGAAAAATTAAAAAAAAAAACGATTTTTTATATTCCATGATTTGTTTTTTGAAATATTTTTATTAGAGACAAGCTCAACACATGCAAAAGACGGTAAGAAAAAGAAAAATCTAAACTATAAAAATTTACTACTAATAATCGTTAACATATAAGACACCAAAAACTCATTTACCCTTATAAATGCATGTACCATTCTGATCGTTCGAAGGTAAATAAATATCCGACCGACGGAGGATTAAACAATTTAAAAATGATACATTTACATATATTTCTTGAAATAACTTTAAAACTTCGTTCTGTGTACTCTTTTCTATTAGTTTAGTAGAAACTAGATAAAAATCACTAAATATCCATATAAACAATCTCAAAAGCTCCGTTATCAAAATTTTGAACAAAAAAAGTTCGCCTTCATGCATTTTGCAAATTTACCACATAATATGTAGTTTTTTATATAACTTGGAAATTTCCTTCCGTACACTATTTTCTAGTTAGACTATTGAAAGCTAGATAAAATCTACTACAAAGGGTATGGGCGCATTGCCATACAGAATCGGCCTCACCCTGGTATTTAAATAATTTATACGCCATTTTATAGGTCTATTTGATAAAAACCGGTATATACCAATTTTCAACTTTGTACCTCATCTTATGGCCGAGATATCATTGAAAATATGCCAAAGTGGCCCCTA
>NW_020538451.1:0-26533 GCF_003426905.1 Ctenocephalides felis
TGTTGAAAAAAAGTGTTAAATTTTCGTCGACATTTAAGCTCATCCTACCGAACCGATTTTTAAAAATCAAAAACTGTTCGAAAGATATTAGTTGGGAATGATACTGATTAATTTTAGGCGAAAATCTACCGAGCCGTTTTCTTGTAATTAACTCTTGAAAAAAAGTGTTAATTTTCGTCGACATTTAAGCTCATCCTACGAACCGATTTTAACAAATCAAAAACTGTTCGAAAGATATTAGTTGGGAATGATACTGATTAATTTTAGGTGAAAATCTACCGAGAGCCGTTTCTTCTTGTAATTAACTGTTGAAAAAAAAATTTAAGCCGATTTTCATGGCACTTTTTTTGGCGATATACATCATGGGTCTTATAGAATTACTGTAATATTATGGCCTTACGACAAGTAGTTTAATTTTACAATTCGTCAAAGTTGCTAAAATTATTATCGTTTTTTTCAAAGTAGGATTGGTAAAGAATATTATTTACACTTTTTTTTTAATAAGTCGATTATTTACACATATCGGGAAGTTCATGTAACTTGCCTCAAGGCTAAATACCAAACCAACTAGTTAAATTATGAAATCTTTTCTTATCGCTCCATTCTCTTCAAAACTGAATCACTATTTTTGCACTTTTGCTCGTATCTTCGAAACGGCTTTGCCAAAATTAAACAGCACTTCTCCTTATTTTATATGAATCGAATGTTTTTTTGAATCATTCAATTAGATGAAACGTTAATATAAGTATACATGAATCAATAATGACAATCCAAATTCATAATTTTTTAATAACTGTGTCAATATCTAATGGCAACATATGAGATAGAAGATGAAGTGTCTCCGCCAATTTTATATCATTATATGCTACAGTAATGTCATTACTAAAAGACGAATAAATCTGTATAAGATATTTGATCTCAAATGTCCGATAAAAAACGTTATTCTAATTGCAATCTAGATGTAAGAAACCTAAGCCGAACAACAGCCCTTATACGATAGAATATAACATTACATATTATTATAAATAACCCACTTTGAATCGTCGAATTATTAAATTTCCTTACTTTATTTACTTGCTCCAAAAAATATATAAATATTTCGGAACATGGCTATTGATATTTTGAAACATTCCACTCGCAGTTTACATTTTTTAATTGTTTATCGCTAAAAAATAAGCAGTATTTTTTAGAACAAAAATTGATTTAAATTTAAAAAACGACAATTCAAATTGGATAGTTTGAGAAATATGTAGATTATATTCCACTACTGTCCGGCTGTTGTTCGTGTTTTGTCCTTATATCAAGATTGCAATTGGAATTGGAATTTTATTGACATTTTAGATTAAACCATCTTATACAGATTTATTCATTTGGTAATAGCATATTGAATCATATTGTGACGATAATCATAATATCGTCGTATTGATAATTATGTCGCCTGATAGTCGTCAACCCCAGGGTACACCATCCCTACCACTACCCTAACTATCTATTGGTTCTTGGGGTCCATCAGAGAGACGCTCCGGAGATCCTGAGAATTAATAAGTGACAGCCTTCTGAGACGTATCCCATAGGCGAACGCCTTGGGATACGTTAGTGTTAGTTGTGTGTGTGTTGCAACAAGACAGGTCCAGCTTAAAGGTCAGATTATGTAAATAGAAGATATAGCTATTCTCTCCCCCATATACTCATACGATTATATAGCATAAGATGTAAGAATAAGAAGTTTGTGTACGGAACATTGACTGTATGAAAGTACAGTCAAGTTCCACACATACATACGCAATGAATTATTAATTATTTAAATAGAGTTAGTTATAAAAGTAATCTTGGTTTCATTCGTATGTAGCTACTAACCCCCACAGGTAATTACAGGTACTTTAGCGGGCAATTGGAGTGTTGAAGTAACCCCTTCGTAATGGGGTTGCAAGGCTAGAATATATATTTGGCAGCCATTGCATACCCCAAGAAGGGGCTTCAACCTCCAGTTGTCACAATATAATGATACAAAAATGTATGAGGTTAACGACAGTTCATCTTCCATCTTATATATTGACACTGGATATCGGCACATTTATTCAATATTATGATGAAAATTTATTAAATATTGTGATTTTGGATTGTCATTATACGCCCTGAATTCATATATAATTAAATATTTCGTTTATTCGCTTCAAAAACAGTCGTATATGTGACCCTCCTACACTAGGAAAATGACATAGCTGGCGGGTGTTGCTCAAGAACTAAGGTAATTAGGGGCTGACACTATAGTTTTATACTTCAAAAATTTCATTGAACTTATACTATTTAAACAGAAACCAACAAACTCTTATTTTTTCACTTATATTACACATTTGATGACGTTTAAAAGCTGCATATTATGAAGAATATGAATTTTTCAACTTTTCAAACGGCAATATCTCAGAAACGATGATACTAACAAAAAAATTAATAATAGCAATTTAATAGAGAATTTTATAATAAATAAACTTATCTAACATAATTTTTTAAAAAAAATTATGGTTTTTGGCGGAAAATGGGAAAAACTAGATTTTTGCACCTTTGACCTGAATAAAAAAATCGCAGATGTCGGATCGATGGGGACTTTTGACATTTCATTTGTAATGGCCTATTTAACATCTGTACCAAATTTCAGCTCTATGCGAATTGTTCCTAACTGACGGCTATTTTAGCTTTAATTCACTGGGGTATTAGTTTTGTGCGACGTTTGCGATCATAGTTTTTAAAGAACATAATAAAATATTATGGTCCTGCGACAAGAGGTTTAATTTTAATAAATTCATCAAAGTTTGAAAAAATTTGATACCAGCTTCTCTCTAGGTCGATTATTCCACATTTAAATGTCTAAATATTTCCTTTTTATTACTAGAAATAGTCTAACAAGTTGCAAGTTACATTTGGTAGACTTGGCAGGATCTGAAAGAGCAAATAAAACAAAAGCAACTGGTAATCGCTTCCGAGAAAGTGTAAAAATTAATAAAGGATGTTAGCTCTGGGTAATGTCATATCAAGATGGGCGAGGGCTGTACTGGTTTCATAGGTTATCGTGACAGCAAATTACCAAGACTACTTCAAGGTAAACTAAAACTTTAATTATTATATATCTATATATAATATATATATATATATATATAAATATAATTTAGTGCTATGGTTAAGGTAAGCTAATCTTCTTATAACAAATAGCAAGCATATTCATTAAAATATATTATAACTTCCCGAAGGAGAAGTTCATGTTTTCATCAAAAAATCCGATTCGCTAATTTTATGTTTTCTCGACGTTTCAAGCCATTCTGAATCGAATGAGACCAAATTTGGAAAAGTATGTGTGTGTGTGTATGTGGTGTGTGTGTATGTGAACAGATTTTTTGCCGTAAATCGACGTTTTCTCAAAAATGACTGGACCGATTTAAAAATTTAAAAGCCATTCGATGTATCTCGATGAGGACTATCGTCTCTGAGTTTTGTGCGGCGATCGGCCGGGCCGTTTCGTTGTAAATTGCAGAAAAGTGAAAAATTTTTCGCCCACGTTTTAGCCCGCAATTCTAAATCGATTCTGAAAATTCAAAAACCATTCGATAGATATTGGTTGGGAATCGTGCTGATTAGTTTTTTGGTAAAGATCGGCCGAGCCGTTTTCTTGTAATAACGTTTAAAAAAAAAATCGACGATTTTTATGATTTTTTTTTGACGGTAGATACCATAGTTTTCTAGGTCATACTAAAATATTACGGCCCTACGACAACTCGTTTAGCTTTAAAAATTCGTCAAAGTTTGCAAAAATTGGTATAGTTTTTTTGACATTTGTCAAAATTAGACTTTTGATCGACGGTTTCCTCAAAAGCGCCTGAACCGATTTAGAAATTTAAAAGCCATTTGATGTATTTCGGTGAGGACTATCGTTTGTCAGTTTTGTGCAACGATCTGCCAAGCCGTTTCTTTGTAATTTGAAAAAAACTTTTCATCCACATTTAAGCTCATCCTACCGAACGATTTTAAAAAATCAAAAACTGTTCGAAAGATATTAGTTGGGAATGGTACTGATTAATTTTAGGTGAAAATCTACCGAGCCGTTTTCTTGTAATTAACTGTTGAAAAAAAAATTTAAGCCGATTTTCATGGATTTTTTTTTGGCGATATACATCATGGTCTTATAGAACTTACTGTAATATTACGGCCTAACGACAAGTAGTTTAATTTTAAAAATTCGTCAAAGTTTGCTAAAATTATTATCGTTTTTTTTTTAAAGTAGGATTAATGAAGTATATTATTTACACATTTTTTTTGATTAAGTCGATTATTTACACATTTCGGGAAGTTCATGTAACTTGCCTCAAGGCTAAATACCAAACCAACTAGTTAAATTTAAAATATGAAATTTGAATTTATAGTTTTCCAAATGTTAATTAATCACAATTAGGAATGAAATTTCTAATATATATATATCATGTTGCAGTACCTATAGAAAATTATATTTTTTCAATATAAATATTCGGCATAATTTACAAAAATATATATTTTAATTTTACAATCATTTAAAAATAATATATCAGAAATCTTGTATTTAAAACTGACCTGCTCAATTTGAATCAAAACTATTATATTCTGATTTTTTATTTTTCAAAGAAATGATATAAAAACTTTTTGTACCTTCATATTTTTTCAATAAAGTAGGATTGCAAGAATAAATATTTAATATTTTTTTATATACATATTTCACTTTGAAATACCATTTCAATTTTACTATTAACTATTTTAATTTTATAGAGATGTCAAGAGATTCATGAATGATTATATAATATAATATTGAATCTTAATCTACATACAATAAATTTAATATTTTACTTCAAATTTTTTTAACATTTATTTATGTGTTTGTGTTAATAGTCATACTAGTTTGTTATTATTTCTTTATTTAATTATTTTTTATCTGCGGATGACACATTATCTAACTCTAAAAAATACAAAATTTAATTTCATGTGAGAATTTATTATCAGTAAGAATTGATAATTGTTTAATTTTTGTAGCTTACTGTGATATTTGTTCTCAACATAGTAAAAATATAACTAGTGGTGCATGGCATCGTGTCTTTAAGCAAATTGGTGGAACTTCCCGTTCCGTAATTAAATAGAATCGAGGAATAATAAATGATTTCAAATAGTATTCGTATTTGAATGACAAAATATAAGAATAAATTGGAGAACGACGTTTATATGTGTATACATAAAAAGTAAATAAAAGTATAAAAGAACATATCTCATATTTATAAGAATTATATAAACTAATTTGCAAATTTAAATTTATTTACTTGAAGTATATAAGAGAGTTTTAGAATTTTAGCTAGCATTAAAATTAAAATCCGAATCATTTTTCATATTGTAATAAATTGAAATAATTGTAAATTAAAAAAAAATGGACAAAAAAATTTCTGCTTTCCTAAACTAATCGATTCTTTATACTGCAAAAGTTTTTTGAATCATTCGAATCGGAAGCTTTGAAACGACTGGGCCTGTCTTTTCCAGAAACTAATCACCACGTCATCAATACAAATTGAATGTTTTTAAATAATTCAAATCGGATGCTCTGTTTTCTCAATAGGAAACGATTGCTTTTTGAATGTTTAAAATCGGTTGATCCGTGCTCCCGAAAACGTGGACAGAAAATTGTATCCACACACACACACACACAAACACATACATCAATTTCTTTAAGGTATGTCAATATATTCAAAAACCTCTGAAACGTTAAATATGTTAAAAGGTTTATTAACTATATGTAAATTACAATTTTAGGAAAATTACTATAACTTGCGGTAAGTAAATAATAAATGTATTTATTAACTATCGGTCATTAAGTTTTAATAACAATTAACTTAATTGAATAATAATTTTTATTAGAAAGATTGAACTAAACAACATTGCTGACAGCGAAACTTGTTTATATACGCCACCATGTATTAGATACTGAGATACGAGGTTGCGCATGGCACATTTTTTGAATTGAGATACGTGATTGTATTCTTCTCAATAAAAAACGTTCGGTTGATTTTTTTTTTACAAAACTTCACTGATCTATGCGTCTATATTTAGTGATTCATTTTCCGATTAAAACTCAAAATCGTCAAAAATCGAGTTACGAGGTTGCGTCAGAAAAGCATCGATATGTCTAATGATCATTTTTCACCGCCAAATGCCATTTTCTTCACTTTTTTCACATTCCTCAAAATTTAATCAGTTGCTCATTTTGTCAATATAAGTAAAATGTTTTTTTAAATTATTGAAATCGTTTTCTTATCGCTCCATTCTCTTCAAAACTGAATCACTATTTTTGGCACTTTTTGCCTCGTATCTTCGAAACGGCTTTGCCAAAAATTAAACAGCACTTCTCCTTATTTATATGAATCGAATGTTTTTTGAATCATTCAAATTAGATGAAACGTTAATAATTAAGTATACATGAATCAATGATGACAATCCAAATTCATAATTTTTAATAACTGTGTCAATATCTAATGGCAACATATGAGATAGAAGATGAAGTGTCTCCGCCAATTTTATATCATTATATGCTACAGTATGTCATTACTAAAAGACGAATGAATCTGTATAAGATATTTTGATCCAAAATGTCGATAAAAAACGTTAATTCTAATTGCAATCTAGATGTAAGAAACCTAAGCCGAACAACAGCCCTTATACGATAGAATATAACATTACATATTATTATAAAATAACCCACTTTGAATCGTCGAATTATTAAATTTACTTACTTTATTTTACTTGCTCCAAAAAATATATAAATATTTCTGGAACATGGCTATTGATATTTTGAAACATTCCACTCGCAGTTTACATTTTTTAATTGTTTTATCGCTAAAAAATAAGCAGTATTTTTTAGAACAAAAATTGATTTGAATTTAAAAAACGACAATTCAAATTGGATAGTTTTGAGATAATATGTAGAATTATATTCCACTACTGTCCGGCTGTTGTTCGTGTTTTGTACCTTATATCAAGATGCAATTGGAATTAACGTTTTTTATTGACATTTTAGATTAAACCATCTTATACAATTTATTCATTTGGTAATAGCATATTGAATCATATTGTGACGATAATCATAATTATCGTCGTATTGATAATTATTGTCGCCTGATAGTCGTCAACCCCAGGGTACACCATCCCTACCACTACCCCTAACTATCTATTGGTTCTTGGGGTCCATCAGAGAGACGCTCCGGAGATCCTGAGAATTAATAAGTGACAGCCTTCTGAGACGTATCCCATAGGCGAACGCCTTGGGATACGTTAGTGTTAGTTGTGTGTGTGTTGTGCAACAAGACAGGTCCAGCTTAAAGGTCAGATTATGTAAATTAGAAGCTATAGCTATTCTCTCCCCCATATACTCATACGATTATATAAGCATAAGATGTAAGAATAAGAAGTATTAGTTACGGAACATTGACTGTATGAAAGTACAGTCAAGTTCCACACATACATACGCAATGAATTATTAATTATTTAAATAGAGTTAGTTATAAAAGTAATCTTGGTTTCATTCGTATAGTAGCTACTAACCCCCACAGGTAATTACAGGTACTTTAGCGGGCGATTGGAGTGTTGAAGTAACCCCTTCGTAATGGGGTTGCAAGGCTAGAATATAATATTTGGCAGCCATTGCATACCCCAAGAAGGGGGCTTCAACCTCCAGTTGTCACAATATAATGATACAAAAATGTATGAGGTTAACGACAGTTCATCTTCCATCTCATATATTGACACTGGATATCGGCACATTTATTCAATATTATGATAAAAATTTATTAACTTCCCGAAGGAGAAGTTCATGTTTTCATCAAAAAATCCGATTCGCTAATTTTATGTTTTCTCGACGTTTCAAGCCATTCTGAATCGAATGAGACCAAATTTGGAAAAAGTATGTGTGTGTGTATGTGTGTGTGTGTATGTGAACAGATTTTTTGCCGTAAATCGACGTTTTCTCAAAAATGACTGGACCGATTTTAAAAATTTAAAAGCCATTCGATGTATCTCGATGAGGACTATCGTCTCTGAGTTTTGTGCGGCGATCGGCCGGGCCGTTTCGTTGTAAATTGCAGAAAAGTGAAAAATTTTTCGCCCACGTTTTAGCCCGCAATTCTAAATCGATTCTGAAAATTCAAAAACCATTCGATAGATATTGGTTGGGAATCGTGCTGATTAGTTTTTGGTAAAGATCGGCCGAGCCGTTTTCTTGTAATAACGTTTAAAAAAAAAAATCGACGATTTTTATGATTTTTTTTTTGACGGTAGATACCATAGTTTTCTAGGTCATACTAAAATATTACGGCCCTACGACAACTCGTTTAGCTTTAAAAATTCGTCAAAGTTTGCAAAAATTGGTATAGTTTTTTTGACATTTGTCAAAATTAGACTTTTGATCGACGTTTTCTCAAAAGCGCCTGAACCGATTTCAGAAATTTAAAAGCCATTTGATGTATTTCGGTGAGGACTATCGTTTGTCAGTTTTGTGCGACGATCTGCCAAGCCGTTTCTTTGCAATTTAAAAAAAAGTGTTAAACTTTTCGTCCATATTTAAGCTCATCCTACCGAACCGATTTTAAAAAATCAAAAACTGTTCGAAAGATATTAGTTGGGAATGGTACTGATTAATTTTAGGTGAAAATCTACTGAGCCTAATGAACTGTTGAAAAAAAAATTTAAGCCTATTTTCACGGAACTTTTTTTTGGTCTTAATCATGGTCTTATAGAACTTACTGTAATATTACGGCATTACGACAAGTAGTTTAATTTTAAAAATTCGTCAAACTTTACTAAAATTATTATCGTTTTTTAAAGTAGGATTGATGAAGTATATTATTTACTATATTATTTTCTTCATAAATAAAATAGAATATCTCATATAAGATCTACACCTGCTCAAACGATTTTTGAAAAAATTTCAGATGGCTGATTCTGCTGTTAGTGTACAGGTGGCTTTAAGGATAAGGCCTTTAGTCAAATCCGAAATTTCTAAAGGATATGTTAAATGCCTCGAAACAGTGCCAAATAAACCTCAAGTTTTAATAAAAAATCTTTCTTTTACTTACAACCATGTATTTCCACCAGAAGTTTCGCAAGCTGAATTTTATGACACTGCTGTTAAGGGTTTAGTTGATGGATTGTTTAGGGGTAATTTATTTCTACTAGAATTTAATTTTGACATAACATAACTTTGGTGTCGGTGAATTTATCTCTCATCTATAATCCCAAATTCTATTTTATCTTCAGTATCTTTACTTTATTATTTATTATTTTGTTCAATCTAAAAATATATTTTAGGCTACAATGTGACATATTAGCTTATGGTCAGACTGGCTCCGGAAAAACTCATTCCATGGGCAGGCTTATTCAGTTGGACCAGTCGAGGAGATGGGTGTTATACCAAGAGCAGTAAAAGACATTTTTCAAAAAATTTCAACTCTGACGGAGCAATATAATTTTCAATTACAAGTTAGATCAATATAAACTACTTTCCAAATATTAAAGCAATAAATTTAAAGTGTATTGTTAAGGAGCATATGAGGTTTAAATGAGAATTAAAATTTAAAAGCCATAACCTTTTTACACTGTAATTAGAGTTTATTTGAATACCCATAAATGGTCAGAAATTAAACATGTCAGATTTTCAAAATCTTTGCATTGTGTTTGTACTTCTATATGTTTGGTTGAATATAATTGTTCTGCACTCCTTAGGAGTATATGGATTGCTATTTAATATAATTTGCTTTTAGAAATCATAATAGTTTATGAATTGTAAACATAATAATAACAGTAAGTCATTTCTTCAGTAAAGTATTTTCTCATGTTCTACAGGTATCATTTATGGAATTATATCAAGAACAATTATTTGATCTTTATATCAAAATCAAATAGAGATCAAAGTATAGTTGATATCAGAGAAGATCAACAAAAAAGAATTGTAATTCCTGGATTAACCGAAATTGAAGTACGTAATGCAAAAGATACATTAGATTGTTTAGTTAGAGGATATCGTCGCAGAGCTGTAGGTGCAACTGCAATGAACAGTCAATCCAGTAGAAGTCATGCAATATTCACTATCCATATACAACAGCGAAAAATCAGCGATAAGTAAGTAATAGTCAGTAAAAGAAAAAGCTTTACGTATTATTTTTTTGTTATTTAAAACTGGATCTAGTAATGATGAATGAAAATAATGGTTTTTGAATGAAAATTATTTTAGTTCACCATGGTTGTCGCTTCGAAACCATACATACAAAGCATTTGTGCGAAAATTATGCGTGTGTAATGTTCGCGTTTTTTGGATCTTCTGTTGACGTTTTTCACAAAAACGATTGAACTGATTTCATAACTTCAAATGCCATTGTATATAATTTGGTAAGGACTAGCATTGATTATAGCCCAGTCAAATTAAGTTTTTAGTTAGGAACAATTATAGAACAAAGAGCTGAAATTTGGTACAGATGTTAAATAGGCCATTACAAATGAAATGTCAAAAGTCCCCAACGATCCGACATCTGCGATTTTTTTTTTCAAGGTCAAAGGTGCAAAAATCTAGTTTTTCCCATTTTCCGCGAAACCATAATTTTTTATGTTAGATAAGTTTATTTATTATAAATTCTCTATGAAATTGTTATTATTAATTTTTTTGTTATATCACCGTTTCTGAGATATTGCCGTTTGAAAAGTTGAAAAATTCATATTTTTTATAATATGCAGCTTTTAAACGTCATCAAATGTGTAATATAAGTAAAAAATAAGAGTTAATTGGTTTCTGTTTAAATAGTATAAGTTTATGAAATTTGATTGATTAATGAAATGAAGTATAAAACTATAGTGTTAGCCCCTAATTACCTTAGCTCTTGAGCAACACCCGCCGCTATGTCATTTTCCTAGTGTGGGAGGGTCACATATACGACTGTTTTTGAAGCGAATAAAACCACCTATTGGTGTACGGCATTTAAAACACTATTCCTACCGGGACCGGTCAAATGACCGTTTTTGATTTTTCGATTAGTATTTTTCATATCAAACGTAATTGAATCGTCATCAAACTTTATGACTTTTCCTAATATGTGGGTATGATACGTTTTTCATATTAATTTGTTTTTTCAATTTTTATTTTTGGAAAAAAAATTGTATACTGTCTTACCTACCGCGACCGGTCATTTGACCGGTAGTACGAAAGACGATGTTCGGACGGGTTTTTTTATAGTAATTGTTAAGAATATGATCGAACTTACAAGAAAATGTAAATTCAGAAGAATTTAGACTGGTAAAAACTGCCTTCTGCAAATTTACATGCATTTTTTTCGATCTGTATGCACGCTGCGCAAATGAGACAAGGAGTATAAATATTGCATTTCTACGGTATAAAAAGTGGGTTTTCTCATTTTTGCTCAATGTCTATGTGTAGACAAATTATTACGAAGGAATCCAAACAACAAATTGATAGGTTTTGTTTTGAATCCAAAGGTTGGTTCAACTACATTGACAGCAATCAAAATTGTTGTAAAAGTCCACGTATTACTATCGACGAACATATATTTTCAATAAAGGTGAGGTGTAAATTTATTCAACACATGTTCAATAGTACTCAGGAAAACGTATAATTATTAGTAACTGTTCAATATACGATGTAAATATAATTATGCCCAACAAATCGCACAAATGGGGTGTAAAATTTTGGTAACCATCCAGTATACGTAGCAAACTGAGCATTTCTTTGAAGATTTATAACTGATGAAACCGTATTATCAAAATCGCTAGTACGACGTAAAAAATATACGTTTTTACCATCCTACATATAGCTAAACTTTTAGTAAAAAAAAACTGATCATAGGTACAATTGAAGCAATATAACTGCTATAAATACTGGCAGGACAAAAATCAAGGACTTCAACACTCAAATAATATTTACAATTTTGAAAGATAAGAAAGAAGATTCTAATTTTCACTTACATACACATATGTTGAAAAAATTACACTAATACGGGAGTTGATTCAATTGGTATTAGCGTCGGGACTAGTGTAGATGTCATTCATAAAATAGTCAGAAATCATTCGGTAAAATATGAATTTTAGAGAGAATTTATCAAGGATTTACATTATTTTGGATTTATTCAGGATAAATCCATTGTTGTCACATAAAGAAGTTACGGGAAGACAATGTACAAGGCTGGAACTTTCCATTCCAATTAACTTGCCGTATAGTTGCAACAAGAATTCAGAAAAAAATCAACTAAGTACAAGTACAAAACAGATTCCCTAAAAGAAAATATTCCAGATAATGCTTTAGAAAGATGATAGGGCAAACAAAATCAGCCAAAAACGTAAAAAATGCGTGTGCAGTAAATACACTCTAAGAAAAAAAATCGTGAAAAATTGTATAAAACAGTATAAAATGTAGATTTCGCATTCTAAAATAAAAGAACAATATTGTATTTGTATTTATAAACTCTTAAACTAGCATTAACTCTTCATTCAATACCGAAAAATACCGATTTTGCATGACCGGTCATTTGACCGGTCGCGGTAGGAATAGCAAACATGAAATGTCGGTAGGAATAGTGTTAAGACAAATTGCTGGAACTTCCCGTACCAAAAATTCAATTTTTCAAAAAAGATTGATTTTTGTGAATATTAAATTTTTGAGTAAATTGACTTATTTGAAATATATTTAGAAATAATTTGGAATTTTTTAACTTTTTTAACTTTTTTTTCAATGCAATATCGCTCCATACTTATTATTAAAATCTCTATAAAATATCTAATAATGTGATGCGCATATCGATGCTTTTCTGACCCAACCTCGTATCTCAGAAACTACTACTTTTCAGGAGAGACAAAAAACGTTTTATAACGAATTTTTGAACTGCTGTTAACAATTTTTTTTATAAATTTTAAAAATATTCAATCTTGTAACAATTATTTGAGACAAGTATGATATTACAAACAATTAATCATTATTTTTTCTTCAATTCTTTGAGATACGTGTTTGTCGCACGGAAAAAAATGTAACATACGTGGTTGCGGCATGCTGTTTTCAAATAAGAGTACATGAATAACTTTTTTCAATTGTTTTATTTTGAGAATCGATCAACTTTTTAAATAATTCTTAATAAAAAAACAAACATTTTTAAACTTGTGGTATATGTTAGTTTATAATTACGACAATATAGTATCTGGCCATAGTTTAGGTATTTCAATACCTAGGATATTTAGCTCTTTCATGGATTTATAATTTACTACTTTGTGATTATCATTTTTATTGTTACTTTTATTCTTTTTAACTTCCCGAAGGAGAAGTTTATGTTTTCATCAAAAAACCCGATTCGCTAATTTTATATTTTCTCGACGTTTCAAGCCATTCTGAATCGAATGAGACCAAATTTGGAAAAAGTATGTGTGTGTGTGTGTGTGTGTGTGTGTATGTGAACAGATTTTTTGCCGTAAATCGACGTTTTCTCGAAAACGGCTGGACCGATTTCAAAAATTTAAAAGCCATTCGATGTATCTCAACGAGAACTATTGTTTGTTAGTTTTGTGCGACGATCGGCCAAGCCGTTTCTTCATAAATGGCAGAAAAGTGAAAAAAATTTCGTCTACGTTTTAGCCCGCAATTCTGAATCGATTTTGAAAATTCAAAAACCGTTGGAAAGATATTGGTTGGGAATCGTGCTGATTAGTTTTTGGTAGAGATCGGCCGGGCCGTTTTCTTGTAATAAAGTTTTTAAAAAAAAAATTTCGACGATTTTTATGATTATTTTTTTGACGATAGATACCATAGTCTTCTAGATCATACTAAAATATTACGGCCCTACGACAACTGGTTCAGCTTTAAAAATTCGTCAAAGTTTGCAAAAATCAGTATGGTCTTTTTGGCATTTGTCAAAATTAGACTTTTGATCGACGTTTTCTCAAAAACGCCTGAACCGATTTTAGAAATTTAAAAGCCATTTGATGTATTTCGGTGAGGACTATCGTTTGTCAGTTTTGTGCAACGATCTGCCAAGCCGTTTCTTTGTAATTTGAAAAAAACTTTTCATCCAAATTTAAGCTCATCCTACCGAACGATTTTAAAAAATCAAAAACTGTTCGAAAGATATTAGTTGGGAATGGTACTGATTAATTTTAGGTGAAAATCTACCGAGCCGTTTTCTTGTAATTAACTGATTTTCATGGAATTTTTTTTGGCGATATACATCATGGTCTTATAGAACTTACTGTAATATTACGGCCTAACGACAAGTAGTTTAATTTTAAAAATTCGTCAAAGTTTGCTAAAATTATTATCGTTTTTTTTAAAGTAGGATTAATGAAGTATATTATTTACATATTTTTTTGATTAAGTCGATTATTTACACATTTCGGGAAGTTCATGTAACTTACCTCAAGGCTAAATACCAAACCAACTAGTTAAATTTATAGTATGAAATTTGAATTTATAGTTTTCCAAATGTTAATTAATCACAATTAGGAATGAAATTTCTAATATATATATCATGTTGCAGTACCTATAGAAAATTATATTTTTTCAATATAAATATTCGGCATAATTTACAAAAATATATATTTTAATTTTACAATCATTTAAAAATAATATATCAGAAATCTTGTATTTAAAACTGACCTGCTCAATTTGAATCAAAACTATTATATTCTGATTTTTTATTTTTCAAAGAAATGATATAAAAACTTTTTGTACCTTCATATTTTTTCAATAAAGTAGGATTGCAAGAATAAATATTTAATATTTTTTAATATTTAATTTATATACATATTTCACTTTGAAATACCATTTCAATTTTACTATTAACTATTTTAATTTTATAGAGATGTCAAGAGATTCATGAATGATTATATAATATAATATTGAATCTTAATTTACATACAATAAATTTAATATTTTACTTCAAATTTTTTTTAACATTTATTTATGTGTTTGTGTTAATAGTCATACTAGTTTGTTATTATTTCTTTATTTAATTATTTTTTATCTGCGGATGACACATTATCTAACTCTAAAAAATACAAAATTTAATTTCATGTGAGAATTTATTATCAGTAAGAATTGATAATTGTTTAATTTTTGTAGCTTACTGTGATATTTGTTCTCAACATAATAAAAATATAACTAGTGGTGCATGGCATCGTGTCTTTAAGCAAATTGGTGGAACTTCCCGTTCCGTAATTAAATAGAATCGAGGAATAATAAATGATTTCAAATAGTATTCGTATTTGAATGACAAAATATAAGAATAAATTGGAGAACGACGTTTATATATGTATACATAAAAAGTAAATAAAAGTATAAAAGAACATATCTCATATTTATAATAATTATATAAACTAATTTGCAAATTTAAATTTATTTACTTGAAGTATATAAGAGAGTTTTAGAATTTTAGCTAGCATTAAAATTAAAATCCGAATCATTTTTCATATTGTAATAAATTGAAATAATTGTAAATTAAAAAAAAAATGGACAAAAAAATTTCTGCTTTCCTAAACTAATCGATTCTTTATACTGCAAAATGTTTTTTGAATCATTCGAATCGGAAGCTTTGAAACGACTGGGCCTGTCTTTTCCAGAAACTAATCACCACGTCATCAATACAAATTGAATGTTTTTAAATAATTCAAATCGGATGCTCTGTTTTCTCAATAGGAAACGATTGCTTTTTGAATGTTTAAAATCGGTTGATCCGTGCTCCCGAAAACGTGGACAGAAAATTGTATCCACACACACACACACACAAACACATACATCCATTTCTTTAAGGTATGTCAATATATTCAAAAACCTCTGAAACGTTAAATATGTAAAAAGGTTTATTAACTATATGTAAATTACAATTTTAGGAAAATTACTATAACTTGCGGTAAGTAAATAATAAATGTATTTATTAACTATCGGTCATTAAGTTTTAATAACAATTAACTTAATTGAATAATAATTTTTATTAGAAAGATTGAACTAAACAACATTGCTGACAGCGAAACTTGTTTATATACGCCACCATGTATTAGATACTGAGATACGAGGTTGCGCATGGCACATTTTTTGAATTGAGATACGTGATTGTATTCTTCTCAATAAAAAACGTTCGGTTGATTTTTTTTTTACAAAACTTCACAGATCTATGCGTCTATATTTAGTGATTCATTTTCCGATTAAAACTCAAAATCGTCAAAAATCGAGTTACGAGGTTGCGTCAGAAAAGCATCGATATGTCTAATGATCATTTTTCACCGCCAAATGCCATTTTCTTCACTTTTTTCACATTCCTCAAAATTTAATCAGTTGCTCATTTTGTCAATATAAGTAAAATGTTTTTTAAATTATTGAAATCGTTTTCTTATCGCTCCATTCTCTTCAAAACTGAATCACTATTTTTGGCACTTTTTGCCTCGTATCTTCGAAACGGCTTTGCCAAAAATTAAACAGCACTTCTCCTTATTTATATGAATCGAATGTTTTTTGAATCATTCAAATTAGATGAAACGTTAATAATTAAGTATACATGAATCAATGATGACAATCCAAATTCATAATTTTTAATAACTGTGTCAATATCTAATGGCAACATATAGAGATAGAAGATGAAGTGTCTCCGCCAATTTTATATCATTATATGCTACAGTATGTCATTACTAAAAGACGAATGAATCTGTATAAGATATTTTGATCCAAAATGTCGATAAAAAACGTTAATTCTAATTGCAATCTAGATGTAAGAAACCTAAGCCGAACAACAGCCCTTATACGATAGAATATAACATTACATATTATTATAAAATAACCCACTTTGAATCGTCGAATTATTAAATTTACTTACTTTATTTTACTTGCTCCAAAAAATATATAAATATTTCTGGAACATGGCTATTGATATTTTGAAACATTCCACTCGCAGTTTACATTTTTTAATTGTTTTATCGCTAAAAAATAAGCAGTATTTTTTAGAACAAAAATTGATTTAAATTTAAAAAACACAGTTTACCTCGAGCAGCCGTACTGTTCGGATCAGTGCTTCAATAAAATAAAATAATATTTATCCAATCATAACAATATTAGTGAGCAGTGTAATATAAAATTATACTCAATCCATCCAAAACTACACAGTAGTGAAACTAAGCCCCCCTTTTAGGGGGGCATATAAATAAAAAGAAATAGTGCAGTGAATAAAAAAAAAACTAGTTGGTTTGGTATTTAGCCTTGAGGCAAGTTACATGAACTTCCCGAAATGTGTAAATAATCGACTTAATCAAAAAAATTGGTAAATAATATACTTCATTAATCCTACTTTAAAAAAAACGATAATAATTTTAGCAAACTTTGACGAATTTTTAAAATTAAACTACTTGTCGTTAGGCCGTAATATTACAGTAAGTTCTATAAGACCATGATGTATATCGCCAAAAAAATTTCCATGAAAATCGGCTTAAATTTTTTTTTCAACAGTTAATTACAAGAAAACGGCTCGGTAGATTTTCACCTAAAATTAATCAGTACCATTCCCAACTAATATCTTTCGAACAGTTTTTGATATTTTAAAATCGGTTCGGTAGGATGAGCTTAAATGTCGACGAAAATTTAACACTTTTTTTCAACAGTTAATTACAAGAAAACGGCTCGGTGGATTTTCACCTAAAATTAATCAGTATCATTCCCAACTAATATCTTTCGAACAGTTTTCGATATTTTAAAATCGGTTCGGTAGGATGAGCTTAAATGTCGACGAAAATTTAACACTTTTTTTCAACAGTTAATTACAAGAAAACGGCTCGGTAGATTTTCACCTAAAATTAATCAGTATCATTCCCAACTAATATCTTTCGAACAGTTTTTGATATTTTAAAATCGGTTCGGTAGGATGAGCTTAAATGTCGTCGAAAATTTAACACTTTTTTTCAACAGTTAATTACAAGAAAACGGCTCGGTAGATTTTCACCTAAAATTAATCAGTATCATTCCCAACTAATATCTTTCGAACAGTTTTTGATATTTTAAAATCGGTTCGGTAGGATGAGCTTAAATGTCGACGAAAATTTAACACTTTTTTTCAACAGTTAATTACAAGAAAACGGCTCGGTAGATTTTCACCTAAAATTAATCAGTACCATTCCCAACTAATATCTTTCGAACAGTTTTTGATATTTTAAAATCGGTTCGGTAGGATGAGCTTAAATGTCGACGAAAATTTAACACTTTTTTTCAACAGTTAATTACAAGAAAACGGCTCGGTAGATTTTCACCTAAAATTAATCAGTATCATTCCCAACTAATATCTTTCGAACAGTTTTTGATTTTTTAAAATCGTTCGGTAGGATGAGCTTAAATGTGGACGAAAAGTTTTTTTGAAATTACAAAGAAACGGCTTGGCAGATCGTTGCACAAAACTGACAAACGATAGTCCTCACCGAAATACATCAAATGGCTTTTAAATTTCTAAAATCGGTTTAGGCGTTTTTGAGAAAACGTCGATCAAAAGTCTAATTTTGACAAATGCCAAAAAGACCATACTGATTTTTGCAAACTTTGACGAATTTTTAAAGCTGAACCAGTTGTCGTAGGGCCGTAATATTTTAGTATGATCTAGAAGACTATGGTATCTATCGTCAAAAAAATAATCATAAAAATCGTCGAAATTTTTTTTTTAAAAACTTTATTACAAGAAAACGGCCCGGCCGATCTCTACCAAAAACTAATCAGCACGATTCCCAACCAATATCTTTCGAACGGTTTTTGAATTTTCAAAATCGATTCAGAATTGCGGGCTAAAACGTAGACGAAAATTTTTTCACTTTTCTGCCATTTATAAAGAAACGGCTTGGCCGATCGTCGCACAAAACTGACAAACAATAGTTCTCGTCAAGATACATCGAATGGCTTTTAAATTTTTGAAATCGACCCAGCCGTTTTCGAGAAAACGTCGATTTACGACAAAAAATCTGTTCACATACACACACACACACACACACACACACACACACATACTTTTTCCAAATTTGGTCTCATTCGATTCAGAATGGCTTGAAACGTCGAGAAAACATAAAATTAGCGAATCGGGTTTTTTGATGAAAACATAAACTTCTCCTTCGGGAAGTTAAAAACGACAATTCAAATTGGATAGTTTTGAGATAATATGTAGAATTATATTCCACTACTGTCCGGCTGTTGTTCGTGTTTTGTACCTTATATCAAGATTGCAATTGGAATTAACGTTTTTTATTGACATTTTAGATTAAACCATCTTATACAAATTTATTCATTTGGTAATAGCATATTGAATCATATTGTGACGATAATCATAATTATCGTCGTATTGATAATTATTGTCGCCTGATAGTCGTCAACCCCAGGGTACACCATCCCTACCACTACCCCTAACTATCTATTGGTTCTTGGGGTCCATCAGAGAGACGCTCCGGAGATCCTGAGAATTAATAAGTGACAGCCTTCTGAGACGTATCCCATAGGCGAACGCCTTGGGATACGTTAGTGTTAGTTGTGTGTGTGTTGTGCAACAAGACAGGTCCAGCTTAAAGGTCAGATTATGTAAATTAGAAGCTATAGCTATTCTCTCCCCCATATACTCATACGATTATATAAGCATAAGATGTAAGAATAAGAAGTATTAGTTACGGAACATTGACTGTATGAAAGTACAGTCAAGTTCCACACATACATACGCAATGAATTATTAATTATTTAAATAGAGTTAGTTATAAAAGTAATCTTGGTTTCATTCGTATAGTAGCTACTAACCCCCACAGGTAATTACAGGTAGGGTAGGGCGGGGCTAGTTGAGCAAATTTTTACTTAAACGGATGTAGCTCCTTAATGAAAAGTCTCAATAAATTGCTATAGGGCTTAATGGATTTGTTGTTTATCGTTATTAACAAAAGTGTTAATACTATTTTTGGTAATAAGTAAAATTTAGAAGCTACAGCTGTTTAAATGCAAAAAGTCAAGTATGCTCAATGTACCCCATAATTGGGGCAAGTTGAGCACTAAGAAAGTATAATGAAATCATAATGTTCAATGTCGATTAGTGATAAAATAAAATAAGTTTTTAATAACCAGTTTTATATTTATAGTCTTTATTGACAGAGAAAACAAAACTTATAGTAATTTGCTTTGAATAATTAACGAAAAGTAGGATCAACAAAACAATATCGTATCTTAGGAATTATTTTACCATTATATTCAGTATTTTTGTTTAAAATCATTATTTCTTTATATTATTACTTATAGACTTAGCTTAAATCTTAAAAATAATAATTAACTTCTAGAAGTTAATGGTAATTGTCTTAGTGACAGTACAAGTTTAGCAACTATGCTCAACTAACCCCAACTCGGAATTTCAAAATAAAAGTGAGTTTATAAAAAAACCGTGAGAATTATACCCAGAATCTCTGTGCATCTTAAAAGTACTATAATTATATGAAAGAATAACATTTACCTGATTAAAAATAAATAACATTTGATTAAACCAGACGAAAACTCGTGATAAATTACGTTTTCACTTTTTGGTCTCAAAATAAACAAAACGCCCGTGAGCATCACTCATTTGTCCAGCGGCCACTAGCGATCGCGGGATGTTTATTTCTCCTAAACCTCTATCTTTTCGCCATATAATGCCTAAACGAACGGTGAATAGTTTTCGAGATATTTCGATTGCTCAACTTGCCTCTATGCTCAACTAGCCCCGCTCTACCCTACTTTAGCGGGCGATTGGAGTGTTGAAGTAACCCCTTCGTAATGGGGTTGCAAGGCTAGAATATAATATTTGGCAGCCATTGCATACCCCAAGAAGGGGGCTTCAACCTCCAGTTGTCACAATATAATGATACAAAAATGTATGAGGTTAACGACAGTTCATCTTCCATCTCATATATTGACACTGGATATCGGCACATTTATTCAATATTATGATGAAAATTTATTAAATATTGTGATTTTGGATTGTCATTATACGCCCTGAATTCATATATAATTAAATATTTCGTTTATTCGCTTCAAAAACAGTCGTATATGTGACCCTCCTACACTAGGAAAATGACATAGCTGGCGGGTGTTGCTCAAGAACTAAGGTAATTAGGGGCTGACACTATAGTTTTATACTTCAAAAATTTCATTAAACTTATACTATTTAAACAGAAACCAACAAACTCTTATTTTTTCACTTATATTACACATTTGATGACGTTTAAAAGCTGCATATTATGAAGAATATGAATTTTTCAACTTTTCAAACGGCAATATCTCAGAAACGGTGATACTAACAAAAAAATTAATAATAGCAATTTAATAGAGAATTTTATAATAAATAAACTTATCTAACATAATTTTTTAAAAAAAATTATGGTTTCGGCGGAAAATGGGAAAAACTAGATTTTTTCACCTTTGACCTTGAATAAAAAAATCGCAGATGTCGGATCGATGGGGACTTTTGACATTTCATTTGTAATGGCCTATTTAACATCTGTACCAAATTTCAGCTCTATGCGAATTGTTCCTAACTGACGGCTATTTTAGCTTTAATTTCACTGGGGTATTAGTTTTGTGCGACGTTTGCGATCATAGTTTTAAAGAACATAATAAAATATTATGGTCCTGCGACAAGAGGTTTAATTTTAATAAATTCATCAAAGTTTGAAAAAATTTGATACCAGCTTCTCTCTAGGTCGATTATTCCACATTTAAATGTCTAAATATTTCCTTTTTATTACTAGAAATAGTCTAACAAGTTGCAAGTTACATTTGGTAGACTTGGCAGGATCTGAAAGAGCAAATAAAACAAAAGCAACTGGTAATCGCTTCCGAGAAAGTGTAAAAATTCATAAAGGATTGTTGGCTCTGGGTAATGTCATATCAAGATTGGGCGAGGGCTGTACGGGTTTCATATGTTATCGTGACAGCAAATTAACAAGACTACTTCAAGGTAAACTAAAACTTTAATTATTATATATCTATATATATATATATATATATATATATATATATATATATATATATATATATATATATATATATATATATATATATATATATAATATAATTTAGTGCAATGGTTAAGGTAAGCTAATCTTCTTATAACAAATAGCAAGCATGTTCATTAAAATATATTATTAACTTCCCGAAGGAGAAGTTTATGTTTTCATCAAAAAATCCGATTCGCTAATTTTATGTTTTCTCGACGTTTCAAGCCATTCTGAATCGAATGAGACCAAATTTGGAAAAAGTATGTGTGTGTGTGTATGTGTGTGTGTATGTGTGTGTGTATGTGTGTGTGTGTATGTGTGTGTGTGTGTATGTGTGTGTGTGTGTGTATGTGAACAGATTTTTTGCCGTAAATCGACGTTTTCTCAAAAATGACTGGACCGATTTTAAAAATTTAAAAGCCATTCGATGTATCTCGATGAGGACTATCGTCTCTGAGTTTTGTGCGGCGATCGGCCGGGCCGTTTCGTTGTAAATTGCAGAAAAGTGAAAAATTTTTCGCCCACGTTTTAGCCCGCAATTCTAAATCGATTCTGAAAATTCAAAAACCATTCGATAGATATTGGTTGCGAATCGTGCTGATTAGTTTTTGGTAAAGATCGGCCGAGCCGTTTTCTTGTAATAACGTTTAAAAAAAAAAAAAACCGACGATTTTTATGATTTTTTTTTGACGGTAGATACCATAGTTTTCTAGGTCATACTAAAATATTACGGCCCTACGACAACTCGTTTAGCTTTAAAAATTCGTCAAAGTTTGCAAAAATTGGTATAGTTTTTTTGACATTTGTCAAAATTAGACTTTTGATCGACGTTTTCTCAAAAGCGCCTGAACCGATTTCAGAAATTTAAAAGCCATTTGATGTATTTCGGTGAGGACTATTGTTTGTCAGTTTTGTGCGACGATCTGCCAAGCCGTTTCTTTGCAATTTAAAAAAAAGTGTTAAACTTTTCGTCCATATTTAAGCTCATCTTACCGAACCGATTTTAAAAAATCAAAAACTGTTCGAAAGATATTAGTTGGGAATGGTACTGATTAATTTAAGGTGAAAATCTACCGAGCCGTTTTCTTGTAATTAACTGTTGAAAAAAAGTGTTAAATTTTCGTCCTCATTTAAGCTCATCCTACCGAACCGATTTTAAAAAATCAAAAACTGTTCGAAAAATATTAGTTGTGAATGGTACCGATTAATTTAAGGTGAAAATCTACCGAGCCGTTTTCTTGTTGAAAAAAAGTGTTAAATTTTCGTCCACATTTAAGCTCATCCTACCGAACCGATTTTGAAAAATCAAAAACTGTTCGAAAGATATTAGTTGGGAAAGGTACTGATTAATTTTAGGTGAAAATCTACTGAACCTAATGAACTGTTGAAAAAAAAATTTAAGCCGATTTTCATGGAACTTTTTTTTGGTCTTAATCATGGTCTTATAGAACTTACTGTAATATTACGGCATTACGACAAGTAGTTTAATTTTAAAAATTCGTCAAACTCTACTAAAATTATTATCGTTTTTTAAAGTAGGATTGATGAAGTATATTATTTACTATATTATTTTCTTCATAAATAAAATAGAATATCTCATATAAGATCTACACCTGCTCAAACGATTTTTGAAAAAATTTCAGATGGCTGATTCTGCTGTTAGTGTACAGGTGGCTTTAAGGATAAGGCCTTTAGTCAAATCCGAAATTTTTAAAGGATATGATAAATGCCTCGAAACAGTGCCAAATAAACCTCAAGTTTTAATAAAAAATCTTTCTTTTACTTACAACCATGTATTTCCACCAGAAGTTTCGCAAGCTGAATTTTATGACACTGCTGTTAAGGGTTTAGTTGATGGATTGTTTAAGGGTAATTTATTTCTACTAGAATTTAATTTTGACATAACATAACTTTGGTGTAGGTGAATTTATCTCTCATCTATAATCCCAAATTCTATTTTTATCTTCAGTATCTTTACTTTATTATTTATTATTTTGTTCAATCTAAAAATATATTTTAGGCTACAATGTGACAATATTAGCTTATGGTCAGACTGGCTCCGGAAAAACTCATTCCATGGGCATGGCTTATTCAGTTGGACCAGTCGAGGAGATGGGTGTTATACCAAGAGCAGTAAAAGACATTTTTCAAAAAATTTCAACTCTGACGGAGCAATATAATTTTCAATTACAAGTTAGATCAATATAAACTACTTTCCAAATATTAAAGCAATAAATTTAAAGTGTATTGTTAAGGAGCATATGAGGTTTAAATGAGAATTAAAATTTAAAAGCCATAACCTTCTTACACTGTAATTAGAGTTTATTTAAATACCCATAAATGGTCAGAAATTAAACATGTCAGATTTTCAAAATCTTTGCATTGTGTTTGTACTTCTATATGTTTGGTTGAATATAATTGTTCTGCACTCCTTAGGAGTATATGGATTGCTATTTAATATAATTTGCTTTTAGAAATCATAATAGTTTATGAAATTGTAAACATAATAATAACAGTAAGTCATTTCTTCAGTAAAGTATTTTCTCATGTTCTACAGGTATCATTTATGGAATTATATCAAGAACAATTATTTGATCTTTTATCAAAATCAAATAGAGATCAAAGTATAGTTGATATCAGAGAAGATCAACAAAAAAGAATTGTAATTCCTGGATTAACCGAAATTGAAGTACGTAATGCAAAAGATACATTAGATTGTTTAGTTAGAGGATATCGTCGCAGAGCTGTAGGTGCAACTGCTAAAGCTGTAGGTTAAAACTGGATCTAGTAATGATGAATGAAAATAATGGTTTTTGAATTGAAAATTATTTTAGTTCACCATGGTTGTCGCTTCGAAACCATACATACAAAGCATTTGTGCGAAAATTATGCGTGTGTAATGTTAGCGTTTTTTTGGATCTTTTTTTTTTTTATTATTTTATTGGCTTTTGGATCTTCTGTTGACGTTTTCACAAAAACGATTGAACTGATTTCATAACTTCAAATGCCATTGTATGTAATTTGGTAAGGACTAGCAATGATTATAGCCCAGTCAAATTAAGTTTTCAGTTAGGAACAATTCGCATAGAGCTGAAATTTGGTACAGATGTTAAATAGGCCATTACAAATGAAATGTCAAAAGTCCCCAACGATCCGACATCTGCGATTTTTTTTATTCAAGGTCAAAGGTGCAAAAATCTAGTTTTTCCCATTTTCCGCCGAAACCATAATTTTTTTTAAAAAATTATGTTAGATAAGTTTATTTATTATAAAATTCTCTATTAAATTGTTATTATTAATTTTTTTGTTAGTATCACCGTTTCTGAGATATTGCCGTTTGAAAAGTTGAAAATTTCATATTTTTTATAATATGCAGCTTTTAAACGTCATCAAATGTGTAATATAAGTAAAAAATAAGAGTTAATTGGTTTCTGTTTAAATAGTATAAGTTTAATGAAATTTTTGAAGTATAAAACTGTAGTGTTAGCCCCTAATTACCTTAGCTCTTGAGCAACACCCGCCAGCTATGTCATTTTCCTAGTGTGGGAGGGTCACATATACGACTGTTTTTGAAGCGAATAAACCACCTATTGGTGTCTGTACGGCATTTAAGACAAATTGCTGGAACTTTCCGTACCAAAAATTCAATTTTTCAAAAAAGATTGATTTTTGTGAATATTAAATTTTTGAGTAAATTGACTATTTGAATATATTTAGAAAATTTGGAATTTTTTAACTTTTTAATTCCCGTAGGGTAAGTTATTGTAATGGGGCCGAAAATCGGAATTGAAAATTTTACATTTCTCGACGTTTTGAAGGTTCTAAACGTTTTGGCATACCTCAGAAAAAATGGATGTGTGGGTGTGTGTTGTGTGTGTGTGTATGTATGTATGGATACAAATTTCCAGTCACGTTTCAGGGCGCACGGATCAACCGATTTGAATGGTTCAAAAAACATTCGATTCCTATGATAGGGAAAAGAGCTGATAGTTTTTGGCAAAGGCAGGTCCAGCCCGTTTTGGAGATACGGAGCAAAGAGTGCAGAAAATAAAAATCGAATTTTTGAGAGAACGGGTATCCGATTTGAATGATCTAAACAACATTCAATTAGTAATGATTGGGAGAAGTGTTTATAAGTTTTGGGCAAAGGCAGGCCCAGCCATTTCGAAGATATGGAGCTAAATATGTAAAAAAAATGGTAGTTTTTGAGAGAAATAAGCGTCCGATTTAAATGATTCAAAGAACTTTCTGCTTTGTCTTAACAAAATAATTGATTTTGGAAAAAAAAAATTCCAACTTTTTTTTTTTTTTTTGTATATCGAAAAAATATTTCAGATTTTATTTTTTATTCGACTATAGTTCTAATATACTTTAAACAAATAATTTCAACTTTGCAATTCAGTTTATATAATTCTTATAAATATTAGACAATGTACAATATTTATAATAATCTATTTGAAAACATTCAGTATTCCTCGAA
>NW_020538452.1:0-32515 GCF_003426905.1 Ctenocephalides felis
TGACGGCTATTTTAGCTTTAATTTCACTGGGGTATTAGTTTTGTGCGACGTTTGCGATCATAGTTTTAAAGAACATAATAAAATATTATGGTCCTGCGACAAGAGGTTTAATTTTAATAAAATTCATCAAAGTTTGAAAAAATTTGATACCAGCTTCTCTCTAGGTCGATTATTCCACATTTAAATGTCTAAATATTTCCTTTTTATTACTAAAATAGTCTAACAAGTTGCAAGTTACATTTGGTAGACTTGGCAGGATCTGAAAGAGCAAATAAAACAAAAGCAACTGGTAATCGCTTCCGAGAAAGTGTAAAATTCATAAAGGATTGTTGGCTCTGGGTAATGTCATATCAAGATTGGGCGAGGGCTGTACGGGTTTCATATGTTATCGTGACAGCAAATTAACAAGACTACTTCAAGGTAAACTAAAACTTTATTATTATATATCTACTATATATATATAGATTATATATATATATCTATATATATATATATATATATATATATATATATATTATATATATTATAATATAATTTAGTGCAATGGTTAAGGTAAGCTAATCTTCTTATAACAAATAGCAAGCATGTTCATTAAAATATATTATTAACTTCCCGAAGGAGAAGTTTATGTTTTCATCAAAAAATCCGATTCGCTAATTTTATTTTTCTCGACGTTTCAAGCCATTCTGAATCGAATGAGACCAAATTTGGAAAAAGTATGTGTGTGTGTGTATGTGTGTGTGATGTGTGTGTGTATGTGTGTGTGTATGTGTGTGTGTGTGTATTGTGTGTGTGTGTGTATGTGAACAGATTTTTTGCCGTAAATCGACGTTTTCTCAAAATGACTGGACCGATTTTAAAAATTTAAAAGCCATTCGATGTATCTCGATGAGGACTATCGTCTCTGAGTTTTGTGCGGCGATCGGCCGGGCCGTTTCGTTGTAAATTGCAGAAAAGTGAAAATTTTTCGCCCACGTTTTAGCCCACGCAATTCTAAATCGATTCTGAAAATTCAAAAACCATTCGATAGATATTGGTTGCGAATCGTGCTGATTAGTTTTTGGTAAAGATCGGCCGAGCCGTTTTCTTGTAATAACGTTTAAAAAAAAAAAAAACCGACGATTTTTATGATTTTTTTTTACGGTAGATACCATAGTTTTCTAGGTCATACTAAAATATTACGGCCCTACGACAACTCGTTTAGCTTTAAAAATTCGTCAAAGTTTGCAAAAATTGGTATAGTTTTTTTGACATTTGTCAAAATTAGACTTTTGATCGACGTTTTCTCAAAAGCGCCTGAACCGATTTCAGAAATTTAAAAGCCATTTGATGTATTTCGGTGAGGACTATTGTTTGTCAGTTTTGTGCGACGATCTGCCAAGCCGTTTCTTTGCAATTTAAAAAAAGTGTTAAACTTTTCGTCCATATTTAAGCTCATCTTACCGAACCGATTTTAAAAAATCAAAAACTGTTCGAAAGATATTAGTTGGGAATGGTACTGATTAATTTAAGGTGAAAATCTACCGAGCCGTTTTCTTGTAATTAACTGTTGAAAAAAAGTGTTAAATTTTCGTCCTCATTTAAGCTCATCCTACCGAACCGATTTTAAAAATCAAAAACTGTTCGAAAAATATTAGTTGTGAATGGTACTGATTAATTTAAGGTGAAAATCTACCGAGCCGTTTTCTTGTAATTAACTGTTGAAAAAAAGTGTTAAATTTTCGTCCACATTTAAGCTCATCCTACCGAACCGATTTTGAAAAATCAAAAAACTGTTCGAAGATATTAGTTGGGAAAGGTACTGATTAATTTTAGGTGAAAATCTACTGAACCTAATGAACTGTTGAAAAAAAATTTAAGCCGATTTTCATGGAACTTTTTTTTGGTCTTAATCATGGTCTTATAGAACTTACTGTAATATTACGGCATTACGACAAGTAGTTTAATTTTAAAAATTCGTCAAACTCTACTAAAAATTTATCGTTTTTTAAAGTAGGATTGATGAAGTATATTATATTTACTATATTATTTTCTTCATAAATAAAATAGAATATCTCATATAAGATCTACACCTGCTCAAACGATTTTTGAAAAATTCAGATGGCTGATTCTGCTGTTAGTGTACAGGTGGCTTTAAGGATAAGGCCTTTAGTCAAATCCGAAATTTTTAAAGGATATGATAAATGCCTCGAAACAGTGCCAAATAAACCTCAAGTTTTAATAAAAAATCTTTCTTTTACTTACAACCATGTATTTCCACCAGAAGTTTCGCAAGCTGAATTTTATGACACTGCTGTTAAGGGTTTAGTTGATGGATTGTTTAAGGTAATTTATTTCTACTAGAATTTAATTTTGACATAACATAACTTTGGTGTAGGTGAATTTATCTCTCATCTATAATCCCAAATTCTATTTTTATCTTCAGTATCTTTACTTTATTATTTATTATTTTGTTCAATCTAAAATATATTTTAGGCTACAATGTGACAATATTAGCTTATGGTCAGACTGGCTCCGGAAAAACTCATTCCATGGGCATGGCTTATTCAGTTGGACCAGTCGAGGAGATGGGTGTTATACCAAGAGCAGTAAAAGACATTTTTCAAAAAATTTCAACTCTGACGGAGCAATATAATTTTCAATTACAAGTTAGATCAATATAAACTACTTTCCAAATATAAAGCAATAAATTTAAAGTGTATTGTTAAGGAGCATATGAGGTTTAAATGAGAATTAAAATTTAAAAGCCATAACCTTTTTACACTGTAATTAGAGTTTATTTAATACCCATAAATGGTCAGAAATTAAACATGTCAGATTTTCAAAATCTTTGCATTGTGTTTGTACTTCTATATGTTTGGTTGAATATAATTGTTCTGCACTCCTTAGGAGTATATGGATTGCTATTTAATATAATTTGCTTTTAGAAATCATAATAGTTTATGAAATTGTAAACATAATAATAACAGTAAGTCATTTCTTCAGTAAAGTATTTTCTCATGTTCTACAGGTATCATTTATGGAATTATATCAAGAACAATTATTTGATCTTTTATCAAAATCAAATAGAGATCAAAGTATAGTTGATATCAGAGAAGATCAACAAAAAAGAATTGTAATTCCTGGATTAACCGAAATTGAAGTACGTAATGCAAAGATACATTAGATTGTTTAGTTAGAGGATATCGTCGCAGAGCTGTAGGTGCAACTGCTAAAGCTGTAGGTTAAAACTGGATCTAGTAATGATGAATGAAAATAATGGTTTTTGAATTGAAAATTATTTTAGTTCACCATGGTTGTCGCTTCGAAACCATACATACAAAGCATTTGTGCGAAAATTATGCGTGTGTAATGTTAGCGTTTTTTTGGATCTTTTTTTTTTTTATTATTTTATTGGCTTTTGGATCTTCTGTTGACGTTTTCACAAAAACGATTGAACTGATTTCATAACTTCAAATGCCATTGTATGTAATTTGGTAAGGACTAGCAATGATTATAGCCCAGTCAAATTAAGTTTTCAGTTAGGAACAATTCGCATAGAGCTGAAATTTGGTACAGATGTTAAATAGGCCATTACAAATGAAATGTCAAAAGTCCCCAACGATCCGACATCTGCGATTTTTTTTATTCAAGGTCAAAGGTGCAAAAATCTAGTTTTTCCCATTTTCCGCCGAAACCATAATTTTTTTTAAAAAATTATGTTAGATAAGTTTTTTATTATTAAATTCTCTATTAAATTGTTATTATTAATTTTTTGTTAGTATCACCGTTTCTGAGATATTGCCGTTTGAAAAGTTGAAAATTTCATATTTTTTATAATATGCAGCTTTTAAACGTCATCAAATGTGTAATATAAGTAAAAAATAAGAGTTAATTGGTTTCTGTTTAAATAGTATAAGTTTAATGAAATTTTTGAAGTATAAAACTGTAGTGTTAGCCCCTAATTACCTTAGCTCTTGAGCAACACCCCCAGCTATGTCATTTTCCTAGTGTGGGAGGGTCACATATACGACTGTTTTTGAAGCGAATAAACCACCTATTGGTGTACGGCATTTAAGACAAATTGCTGGAACTTTCCGTACCAAAATTCAATTTTTCAAAAAAGATTGATTTTTGTGAATATTAAATTTTTGAGTAAATTGACTTATTTGAATTATATTTAGAAATAATTTGGAATTTTTTAACTTTTTAACTTCCCGTAGGGTAAGTTATTGTAATGGGCCGAAAATCGGAATTGAAAATTTTTACATTTCTCGACGTTTTGAAGGTTTCTAAACGTTTTGGCATACCTCAGAAAAAATGGATGTGTGTGTGTGTGTGTGTGTGTGTATGTATGTATGGATACAAATTTCCAGTCACGTTTCAGGGCGCACGGATCAACCGATTTGAATGGTTCAAAAAACATTCGATTCCTATTGATAGGGAAAAGAGCTGATTAGTTTTTGGCAAAGGCAGGTCCAGCCGTTTTGGAGATACGGAGCAAAGAGTGCAGAAAATAAAAATCGAATTTTTGAGAGAACGGAGTATCCGATTTGAATGATCTAAAAAACATTCAATTAGTAATGATTGGGAGAAGTGTTTATAAGTTTTTGGCAAAGGCAGGCCCAGCCATTTCGAAGATATGGAGCTAAATATGTAAAAAATGGTAGTTTTTGAGAGAACTAAGCGTCCGATTTAAATGATTCAAAGAACTTTCTGCTTGTCTTAACAAAATAATTGATTTTGGAAAAAAAAAATTCCAACTTTTTTTTTTTTTTTTGTATATCGAAAATATTTCAGATTTTATTTTTAATTCTGACTATAGTTCTAATATACTTTAAACAAATAATTTCAACTTTGCAATTCAGTTTATATAATTCTTATAAATATTAGACAATGTTACAATATTTATAATAATCTATTTGAAAACATTCAGTATTCCTCGAACATTTCGTTATGGTACGGGAAGTTCCAGCAATTTGCCTTAAGGCACGGTGCCATAATTGCCTCAAGACAGAATTCCACTTACAGCTAGTTTAACTTTTTTTTCAATGCAATATCGCTCCATACTTATTATTAAAATCTCTATAAAATATCTAATAATGTGATGCGCATATCGATGCTTTTCTGACGCAACCTCGTATCTCAGAAACTACTACTTTTCAGGAGAGACAAAAAACGTTTTATAACGAATTTTTGAACTGCTGTTAACAATTTTTTTATAAATTTTAAAAATATTCAATCTTGTAACAATTATTTATTATTTTTTCTTCAATTCTTTGAGATACGTGTTTGTCGCACGGAAAAAAATGTAACATACGTGGTTGCGGCATGCTGTTTTCAAATAAGAGTACATGAATAACTTTTTTCAATTGTTTTATTTTGAGAATCGATCAACTTTTTAAATAATTCTTAATAAAAAACAAACATTTTTAAACTTGTGGTATATGTTAGTTTATAATTACGACAATATAGTATCTGGCCATAGTTTAGGTATTTCAATACCTAGGATATTTAGCTCTTTCATGGATTTATAATTTACTACTTTGTGATTATCATTTTTATTGTTACTTTTATTCTTTTTAACTTCCCGAAGGAGAAGTTTATGTTTTCATCAAAAAACCCGATTCGCTAATTTTATGTTTTCTCGACGTTTCAAGCCATTCTGAATCGAATGAGACCAAATTTGGAAAAAGTATGTGTGTGTGTATGTGTGTGTGTGTGTGTATGTGAACAGATTTTTTGCCGTAAATCGACGTTTTCTCAAAAATGACTGGACCGATTTTAAAAATTTAAAAGCCATTCGATGTATCTCAACGAGAACTATTGTTTGTCAGTTTTGTGCGACGATCGGCCAAGCCGTTTCTTCATAAATGGCAGAAAAGTGAAAAATTTTTCGTCTACGTTTTAGCCCGCAATTCTGAATCGATTTTGAAAATTCAAAAACCGTTCGAAAGATATTGGTTGGGAATCGTGCTGATTAGTTTTTGGTAGAGATCGGCCGGGCCGTTTTCTTGTAATAAAGTTTTTAAAAAAAAAATTTCGACGATTTTTATGATTATTTTTTTGACGATAGATACCATAGTCTTCTAGATCATACTAAAATATTACGGCGCTACGACAACTGGTTCAGCTTTAAAATTCGTCAAAGTTTGCAAAAATCAGTATGGTCTTTTTGGCATTTGTCAAAATTAGATTTTTGATCGACGTTTTCTCAAAAACGCCTGAACCGATTTTAGAAATTTAAAAGCCATTTGATGTATTTCGGTGAGGACTATCGTTTGTCAGTTTTGAGCAACGATCTGCCAAACCGTTTCTTTGTAATTTGAAAAAAACTTTTCATCCACATTTAAACTCATCCTACCGAACGATTTTAAAAAATCAAAAACTGTTCGAAAGATATTAGTTGGGAATGGTACTGATTAATTTTAGGTGAAAATCTACCGAGCCGTTTTCTTGTAATTAACTGTTGAAAAAAAAATTTAAGCCGATTTTCATGGAATTTTTTTTGGCGATATACATCATGGTCTTATAGAACTTACTGTAATATTACGGCCTAACGACAAGTAGTTTAATTTTAAAAATTCGTCAAAGTTTGCTAAAATTATTATCGTTTTTTTTTAAAGTAGGATCAATGAAGTATATTATTTACACATTTTTTTTTGATTAAGTCGATTATTTACACATTTCGGGAAGTTCATGTAACTTGCCTCAAGGCTAAATACCAAACCAACTAGTTAAATTTATAATATGAAATTTGTATTTATAGTTTTCCAAATGTTAATTAATCACAATTAGGAATGAAATTTCTAATATATATATCATGTTGCAGTACCTATAGAAAATTATATTTTTTCAATATAAATATTCGGCATAATTTACAAAAATATATATTTTAATTTTACAATCATTTAAAAATAATATATCAGAAATCTTGTATTTAAAACTGACCTGCTCAATTTGAATCAAAACTATTATATTCTGATTTTTTATTTTTCAAAGAAATGATATAAAAACTTTTTGTACCTTCATATTTTTTCAATAAAGTAGGATTGCAAGAATAAATATTTAATATTTTTTAATATTCAATTTATATACATATTTCACTTTGAAATACCATTTCAATTTTACTATTAACTATTTTAATTTTATAGAGATGTCAAGAGATTCATGAATGATTATATAATATAATATTGAATCTTAATCTACATACAATAAATTTAATATTTTACTTCAAATTTTTTTAACATTTATTTATGTGTTTGTGTTAATAGTCATACTAGTTTGTTATTATTTCTTTATTTAATTATTTTTTATCTGCGGATGACACATTATCTAACTCTAAAAAATACAAAATTTAATTTCATGTGAGAATTTATTATCAGTAAGAATTGATAATTGTTTAATTTTTGTAGCTTACTGTGATATTTGTTCTCAACATAATAAAAATATAACTAGTGGTGCATGGCATCGTGTCTTTAAGCAAATTGGTGGAACTTCCCGTTCCGTAATTAAATAGAATCGAGGAATAATAAATGATTTCAAATAGTATTCGTATTTGAATGACAAAATATAAGAATAAATTGGAGAACGACGTTTATATATGTATACATAAAAAGTAAATTAAAGTATAAAAGAACATATCTCATATTTATAAGAATTATATAAACTAATTTGCAAATTTAAATTTATTTACTTGAAGTATATAAGAGAGTTTTAGAATTTTAGCTAGCATTAAAATTAAAATCCGAATCATTTTTCATAATGTAATAAATTGAAATAATTGTAAATTAAAAAAAAATGGACAACAAAAATTTCTGCTTTCCTAAACTAATCGATTCTTTATACTGCAAAATGTTTTTTGAATCATTCGAATCGGAAGCTTTGAAACGACTGGGCCTGTCTTTTCCAGAAACTAATCACCACGTCATCAATACAAATTGAATGTTTTTAAATAATTCAAATCGGATGCTCTGTTTTCTCAATAGGAAACGATTGCTTTTTGAATGTTTAAAATCGGTTGATCCGTGCTCCCGAAAACGTGGACAGAAAATTGTATCCACACACACACACACACAAACACATACATCCATTTCTTTAAGGTATGTCAATATATTCAAAAACCTCTGAAACGTTAAATATGTAAAAAGGTTTATTAACTATATGTAAATTACAATTTTAGGAAAATTACTATAACTTGCGGTAAGTAAATAATAAATGTATTTATTAACTATCGGTCATTAAGTTTTAATAACAATTAACCTAATTGAATAATAATTTTTATTAGAAAGATTGAACTAAACAACATTGCTGACAGCGAAACTTGTTTATATACGCCACCATGTATTAGATACTGAGATACGAGGTTGCGCATGGCACATTTTTTGAATTGAGATACGTGATTGTATTCTTCTCAATAAAAAACGTTCGGTTGATTTTTTTTTTACAAAACTTCACAGATCTATGCGTCTATATTTAGTGATTCATTTTCCGATTAAAACTCAAAATCGTCAAAAATCGAGTTACGAGGTTGCGTCAGAAAAGCATCGATATGTCTAATGATCATTTTTCACCGCCAAATGCCATTTTCTTCACTTTTTTCACATTCCTCAAAATTTAATCAGTGGTTCATTTTGTCAATATAAGTAAAATGTTTTTTTAAATTATTGAAATCGTTTTCTTATCGCTCCATTCTCTTCAAAACTGAATCACTATTTTTCGCACTTTTTGCCTCGTATCTTCGAAACGGCTTTGCCAAAAATTAAACAGCACTTCTCCTTATTTATATGAATCGAATGTTTTTTGAATCATTCAAATTAGATGAAACGTTAATAATTAAGTATACATGAATCAATGATGACAATCCAAATTCATAATTTTTAATAACTGTGTCAATATCTAATGGCAACATATGAGATAGAAGATGAAGTGTCTCCGCCAATTTTATATTATTATATGCTACAGTATGTCATTACTAAAAGACGAATGAATCTGTATAAGATATTTTGATCCAAAATGTCGATAAAAAACGTTAATTCTAATTGCAATCTAGATGTAAGAAACCTAAGCCGAACAACAGCCCTTATACGATAGAATATAACATTACATATTATTATAAAATAACCCACTTTGAATCGTCGAATTATTAAATTTACTTACTTTATTTTACTTGCTCCAAAAAATATATAAATATTTCTGGAACATGGCTATTGATATTTTGAAACATTCCACTCGCAGTTAACATTTTTTAATTGTTTTATCGCTAAAAAATAAGCAGTATTTTTTAGAACAAAAATTGATTTAAATTTAAAAAACACAGTTTACCTCGAGCAGCCGTACTGTTCGGATCAGTGCTTCAATAAAATAAAATAATATTTATCCAATCATAACAAAATTAGTGAGCAGTGTAATATAAAATTATACTCAATCCATCCAAAACTACACAGTAGTGAAACTAAGCCCCCCTTTTAGGGGGGCATATAAATAAAAAGAAATAGTGCAGTGAATAAAAAAAAAACTAGTTGGTTTGGTATTTAGCCTTGAGGCAAGTTACATGAACTTCCCGAAATGTGTAAATAATCGACTTAATCAAAAAAATGGGTAAATAATATACTTCATTAATCCTACTTTAAAAAAAACGATAATAATTTTAGCAAACTTTGACGAATTTTTAAAATTAAACTACTTGTCGTTAGGCCATAATATTACAGTAAGTTCTATAAGACCATGATGTATATCGCCAAAAAAATTTCCATGAAAATCGGCTTAAATTTTTTTTTCAACAGTTAATTACAAGAAAACGGCTCGGTAGATTTTCACCTAAAATTAATCAGTACCATTCCCAACTAATATCTTTCGAACAGTTTTTGATATTTTAAAATCGGTTCGGTAGGATGAGCTTAAATGTCGACGAAAATTTAACACTTTTTTTCAACAGTTAATTACAAGAAAACGGCTCGGTGGATTTTCACCTAAAATTAATCAGTATCATTCCCAACTAATATCTTTCGAACAGTTTTCGATATTTTAAAATCGGTTCGGTAGGATGAGCTTAAATGTCGACGAAAATTTAACACTTTTTTTCAACAGTTAATTACAAGAAAACGGCTCGGTAGATTTTCACCTAAAATTAATCAGTGTCATTCCCAACTAATATCTTTCGAACAGTTTTTGATATTTTAAAATCGGTTCGGTAGGATGAGCTTAAATGTCGACGAAAATTTAACACTTTTTTTCAACAGTTAATTACAAGAAAACGGCTCGGTAGATTTTCACCTAAAATTAATCAGTATCATTCCCAACTAATATCTTTCGAACAGTTTTTGATATTTTAAAATCGGTTCGGTAGGATGAGCTTAAATGTCGACGAAAATTTAACACTTTTTTTCAACAGTTAATTACAAGAAAACGGCTCGGTAGATTTTCACCTAAAATTAATCAGTACCATTCCCAACTAATATCTTTCGAACAGTTTTTGATATTTTAAAATCGGTTCGGTAGGATGAGCTTAAATGTCGACGAAAATTTAACACTTTTTTTCAACAGTTAATTACAAGAAAACGGCTCGGTAGATTTTCACCTAAAATTAATCAGTATCATTCCCAACTAATATCTTTCAAACAGTTTTTGATTTTTTAAAATCGTTCGGTAGGATGAGCTTAAATGTGGACGAAAAGTTTTTTTCAAATTACAAAGAAACGGCTTGGCAGATCGTTGCACAAAACTGACAAACGATAGTCCTCACCGAAATACATCAAATGGCTTTTAAATTTCTAAAATCGGTTTAGGCGTTTTTGAGAAAACGTCGATCAAAAGTCTAATTTTGACAAATGCCAAAAAGACCATACTGATTTTTGCAAACTTTGACGAATTTTTAAAGCTGAACCAGTTGTCGTAGGGCCGTAATATTTTAGTATGATCTAGAAGACTATGGTATCTATCGTCAAAAAAATAATCATAAAAATCGTCGAAATTTTTTTTTTAAAAACTTTATTACAAGAAAACGGCCCGGCCGATCTCTACCAAAAACTAATCAGCACGATTCCCAACCAATATCTTTCGAACGGTTTTTGAATTTTCAAAATCGATTCAGAATTGCGGGCTAAAACGTAGACGAAAAATTTTTCACTTTTCTGCCATTTATAAAGAAACGGCTTGGCCGATCGTCGCACAAAACTGACAAACAATAGTTCTCGTCAAGATACATCGAATGGCTTTTAAATTTTTGAAATCGACCCAGCCGTTTTCGAGAAAACGTCGATTTACGACAAAAAATCTGTTCACATACACACACACACACACACACACACACACACACACACACATACTTTTTCCAAATTTGGTCTCATTCGATTCAGAATGGCTTGAAACGTCGAGAAAACATAAAATTAGCGAATCGGGTTTTTTGATGAAAACATAAACTTCTCCTTCTGGAAGTTAATAATAAAACAGTATAATCTCAGTGTTACTAAATAATCATGCAGAACAGCGAAGAAAATAGTTCAACTATTCCAATTGTACAATCAATTGAAATACTGAATGACACCTCCCAAACAAATAGTGCATACGCGCCAAACCATTTAATTAATCAACATAACAATATGAATTACCAATCACCTGAAACAGTTAATCACATGTTAAACACCTCGCAAACAGATAGTGCATACGTGCAAAACCATTTAATTAATCAACATAACAACATTAATTACCAATCACCTGAAACTGTTAATCACATGTTAAACACCTCGCAAACAAATAGTGCATACGTGCAAAATCATTTAATTAATCAGCATAACAACACTAATCACCAATCATCCGAAACTCTTAATCACATGTTAAACACCTCGCAAACAAATAGTGCATACGTGCAAAACCATTTAATTAATCAACATAACAACACTAATCACCAATCACCCGTAACTGTTAATCACATGGAAACAGAACAAATTAATCAAGCAGTAAGCTGGCAGACAATCAAAACTAACAAACGTCGAAAAACTTCAACAGGCCATATCGAAAACGTCAGCATTATAAAAACATCAAACCGGTTTAATGTTCTCGCAACAGGTAAACCGGCGACCCAAGCCGATAACACAATAGCAACACCAGGCCCTTCGACCTCGCAAGCTGATAACAGGAATACGGTTCAAAGGCCACCTCCCATTTTCGTCTATGACGTAGACGATATCGCTGACATGACAGGCGAAATCAACACAATAATAAACAGGGAGCAGTACACAACAAAATCATTGCACGACGATATAGTGAAAATAAACGTCGAAACACCCGAGCAATATAAATTGCTCATACAATTTTTTAAGTCAAAACGCGTAGTGTATCATACCTACCAAATTAAACAAGAGAGAGCCTACAGAGTAGTTATAAAAAATATTCACCACACAACCGATACTAACGAAATTAAAACAGCGCTAGAAAAACTAAACTACAAAGTGAGAAACATTGTCAATATCTTGCAACACAAGACTAAATACCCATTAAACATGTTTTTCGTCGATTTGGAGCCTTCAGAGAATAACACCACAATTTATAAACTGAACAAAATTTTAAATCAAATTGTAACAGTGGAATCTCCCAGAAAAAGATTTGGTATTATACAGTGTACAAGGTGCCAATTATATGGACACTGTAAATCCTATTGCAACAGACCATTTGTCTGCGTCAAATGCGGCGGCGACCATGATACTTCAAAATATAAAAAATTAAAAAGCACTCCAGCCACATGCGCTTTGTGCGGAGGCCCACACCCGGCAAACTATAGAGGATGCACCAGCTACCGCACTATGTATAATACCTTACATAACAAAACTAGTGCCACACCAATACAAAACATTTCAAAACGCTTTCAAGAAATCAATACAAGACCACGATCAAATCATACTAATGTTTCGAACCACATGACTTATTCCGAAATTCTGAAAAATCAAAACAACGGCGGAAACAATGCAACAGAAATAGGATCAACACTACATGAATTTTTAAGTACATTCAAAGATATGTTCAAACAACTTATGGAGCAGAACAATATGATCCTCAACATGCTTACCTTACTAGCTAAAAAATGATTAACCTGTTACGCATTGCCGAATGGAATGCCAACGGTATTCTAAACATCTAAACCATCAAAATGAATTAAAAAACTTTCCTACATCTACAAATGATCGATATTCTGTTAATAAGTGAAACTCACCTGACTGATTCTTTATTCTTCAGAATTCCGTCTTATAACTTTTATTTCACCAATCATCCAGACCAAACTGCTCACGCTGGTACAGGTATACTGATAAAATCTTCGATCGAGCACTACGAATTACTAAAATTTCAACATAACGAAATACAAGCAACCACCATAAAAGTTAAGGGTTTCACACATGCAACTGATTTAACAGTTTCTGCAATTTATTGTCCCCCTAGGTATAATCTTAAACGTGAAGATTATGAAAAATTTTTCAGAACCTTAGGTACAAAATTCATCGTGGGTGGAGACTTCAATTCTAAAAACACGCTCTGGGGATCAAGATTAACCACAAGAAAAGGTAAAGAATTAGCAGCACTAATCCAGGAAAACAATTACTCTTTTATGTCAACAGGAAGTCCTACATACTGGCCTACAGACAAACAAAAAACACCTGACCTGCTAGACTTTTTCATAACGAGTGGTATTTCGCCTAAATATATGACGATTGAAAATAACTTAGACCTCTCCTCGGATCATACACCAATAATCTTAACATTGAGTTCACGTATATTAAATAAGCAAATAAATAACAACCTATATAACTGTAAGACGGATTGGGATACATTTAAAACTGAAATTGATTCAAACATAAACCTCAAAATACGACTAAAAACTGCAGAGGATATTGACAATAGCCTAAATGCGTTCATAACTACATTGCAAGATGCAGTTACAAAAGCTACCCCCACAAAACACGAACAAAATAAAACTAACTATGATATCCCCCTAGAAATAAAACGCCTAATAAAACTAAAACGTAAAGCAAGAAAAAAATGGCAAAACACGCAAAATCCTAAGGATAAAACAATCTTCAACAACCTGACAAATTCCCTCAAAAAGAAACTAAAAGATCTAAGGAACAGTGAGATTACGCAATATATTTCAAACTTAAGCAGATACGACAAAACAATATGGAAACCCACTAAGTCCACTAGACATCAAACATTCCATAATGCACCTATAAGAATGGACAGCGCAAGCGAATGGGCAAAAAGCAACAAAGAGAAAGCGGCATTATTCGCGAACTATTTAAAAACTGTTTTTTCTACTGCTGGTAACCAAACCGACCAAGAAGCTAACGACGCACTCATGATAGATAACAAAAATAAAAATGCGATAATGAAAACTACTCCCAAAGAAGTTAAAAAATATATAATGCTTACTAAAAACAAAAAAAGCGCTGGCGTGGATAAAATAAAAGGCAGGATGATCAAAGAACTGTCCAAGAAAAGCATAGTGCTCTTGACATACATATTTAATGCAATCCTTAGAACAACATATTGGCCAAAATGTTTTAAAATCTCTGAAATTATTATGATCCTGAAACCAGGGAAATCGCCTACTGAAGCTACATCGTACAGACCAATCAGCCTAATGCCAATACTTTCAAAAATAATGGAGAAAATAATCATAAGCAGAATAAACGAAAAGCTTACAATAATTCCCGACCACCAGTTTGGTTTTAGACCTCAACACTCGACAATCCACCAAGGTCATAGGGTCATAAACGACATACATATGGCATTGCAGAATAAAAAATACTGCTCTGCCATATTTATTGACATCGAAAAAGCTTTCGACAAAGTTTGGCACCACGGTTTGATCTACAAAATAAACCAATGTCTTCCACAAGAACTGTCATCTTTACTGGAGTCCTACTTATCGAACAGATATTTTAGAGTCAGAGTGCAGAACGAATCATCTGATACAGAATCAATAAAAGCTGGTGTACCTCAGGGTAGTGTACTCGGACCAATCCTGTACCTAATCTACACTAACGACATTCCAACCGACCCCAAAATAACCCTTGGAACATTCGCAGATGACACCATGGTTTTATCATCACATGAAGACGCCACAAAAGCCTCGGAACAGCTGCAAAATTATATACACAAATTAGAGGAGTGGACTCACAAATGGAAAATCACTATTAACTCAACTAAGTCAGCCCACATCACCTTTACCAAAAGAAAAGGAGATTGCCCAAATATAAAAATCAACAATGTTGAAATTCCAAAAAGCAACTCTGTAAAATACTTAGGACTTCACCTCGACAGAGGGCTCACATGGAGCACCCACATCAAGACAAAGCGTAAGCAAATAGACAAGAAATTTCGCGAACTTTACTGGTTAATTGGAAGAAGATCCAAGATGTCATATGAGAACAAGATTCTAATATATAAAGCCGTAATTGTACCAATATGGACGTACGGTATTGAGCTATGGGCATGTGCGAGCACGTCCAATATAAAAACAATACAAAGAGCACAGTCAAAAATATTACGAGCTATAGTGAACGCGCCCTGGTATGTCTCCAATGAAACAATTCATCGAGACCTAAACATCAAATATATTCAGGAAGTTATCAAGGAGAGAAGTACGAAATATCATCAAAAGAGCGCATACCATCCAAACACTCTAATAATAGATCTACTGAAACAAGTACCAACGAGAAGATTAAAAAGAAAGTGGCCGCAAGATTTAATGAATTAACTATCAATATATTTATGTAAGGAAATTCCCCACTGGGGGAATTTCTAAAAACCCTGTACCCGTTAGCAAATAACCTCATTGAACCCAAGGTTCAGATTGGTTATAAGAAATAAATAAAAAAAAAAAAAATTTAAAAAACGACAATTCAAATTGGATAGTTTTGAGATAATATGTAGAATTATATTCCACTACTGTCCGGCTGTTGTTCGTGTTTTGTACCTTATATCAAGATTGCAATTGGAATTAACGTTTTTTATTGACATTTTAGATTAAACCATCTTATACAGATTTATTCATTTGGTAATAGCATATTGAATCATATAATGATACAAAAATGTAAGAGGTTAACGACAGTTCATCTTCCATCTCATATATTGACACTGGATATCGGCACATTTATTGAATATTATGATGAAAATTTATTAAATATTGTGATTTTGGATTGTCATTATACGCCCTGAATTCATATATAATTAAATATTTCGTTTATTCGCTTCAAAAACAGTCGTATATGTGACCCTCCTACACTAGGAAAATGACATAGCTGGCGGGTGTTGCTCAAGAACTAAGGTAATTAGGGGCTGACACTATAGTTTTATACTTCAAAAATTTCATTAAACTTATACTATTTAAACAGAAACCAACAAACTCTTATTTTTTCACTTATATTACACATTTGATGACGTTTAAAAGCTGCATATTATGAAGAATATGAATTTTTCAACTTTTCAAACGGCAATATCTCAGAAACGGTGATACTAACAAAAAAATTAATAATAGCAATTTAATAGAGAATTTTATAATAAATAAACTTATCTAACATAATTTTTTAAAAAAAAATATGGTTTCGGCGGAAAATGGGAAAAACTAGATTTTTGCACCTTTGACCTTGAATAAAAAAATTGCAGATGTCGGATCGATGGGGACTTTTGACATTTCATTTGTAATGGCCTATTTAACATCTGTACCAAATTTCAGCTCTATGCGAATTGTTCCTAACTGACGGCTATTTTAGCTTTAATTTCACTGGGGTAAAGTAAAAAATAAGAGTTAATTGGTTTCTGTTTAAATAGTATAAGTTTAATGAAATTTTTGAAGTATAAAACTATAGTGTTAGCCCCTAATTACCTTAGCTCTTGAGCAACACCCGCCAGCTATGTCATTTTCCTAGTGTGGGAGGGTCACATATACGACTGTTTTTGAAGCGAATAAACCACCTATTGGTGTACGGCAATTAAAACAAATTGCTGGAACTTCCCGTACCAAAAATTCAATTTTTCAAAAAAGATTGATTTTTGTGAATATTAAATTTTTGAGTAAATTGACTTATTTGAATTATATTTAGAAATAATTTGGAATTTTTTAACTTTTTTAACTTTTTTTTCAATGCAATATCGCTCCATACTTATTATTAAAATCTCTATAAAATATCTAATAATGTGATGCGCATATCGATGCTTTTCTGACGCAACCTCGTATCTCAGAAACTACTACTTTTCAGGAGAGACAAAAAACGTTTTATAACGAATTTTTGAACTGCTGTTAACAATTTTTTTATAAATTTTAAAAATACTCAATCTTGTAACAATTGTTTATTATTTTTTCTTCAATTCTTTGAGATACGTGTTTGTCGTACGGAAAAAAATGTAACATACGTGGTTGCGGCATGCTGTTTTCACATAAGAGTACATGAATAACTTTTTTCAATTGTTTTATTTTGAGAATCGATCAACTTTTTAAATAATCTTATATATAAAAATGGATCGCAAAATGTGTTGGTAAGCGCATAACTCAACAACGCCTGGACCAATTTGGCCAATTCTTCTTTCAAAATGTTCGTTCATGTCCAAGGATGGTTCTTACGGCGAGAAAAAATCGAATAATTGCCGGGAAAACCCTAAAAACAACCCTTTTCTTTTTTAATCGAGTAGGCAACGAAATTTGTAGAAAAAAACAATGATCTATGTCATGACATTTTGTGTAGTTTTTGATAATCTAATTTTTAATATATTTATATAAACATAGAAATATCTTTCTATTAATTAACGAGCTATATTGGCAGCCAAAAACATTGATGTAAATGAATTAAATTTCAAAATTCAAGAACAAATTACAGGCGAATCTCTTGATTCGGCAACTAACCAAGACGATTCACCGGAGTTTTTAAACTCGCTGGATTTGCTAGGATTGTCACCTCACAATTGAACCTCTTCAATTAAAGGTTGGATCGGCAATTATAATGTTGCGAAATATGTGCCATTTGAGATTAAACAACTATAGTTTATAGTCTATGCGCCAGGTAATCAAACAAAAAACATCGTTTATCACAAAGCACTACAATAAAAATTGAACTGATTTTTTAATTATGATTTACATGATTAAAATTACTTACTTTTAAATGCTTATAGTGTTTTATTTGATTATTTTTAATTCACACCGAATTATTACCAGGGTGAGGGTTCTGTTCAGGATAATTTTTTGCAAAGAATAGAAAAAAGGTAGGAACAAAACACAGCCACATTACGAATTTTTTTGACAGGACGAAGTCTGTCGGGTCGGCTAGTTCTTAATAAAAAAACAAACATTTTTAAACTTGTGGTATATGTTAGTTTATAATTACGACAATATAGTATCTGGCCATAGTTTAAGTATTTCAATACCTAGGATATTTAGCTCTTTCATGGATTTATAATTTACTACTTTGTGATTATCATTTTTATTGTTACTTTTATTCTTTTTAACTTCCCGAAGGAGAAGTTTATGTTTTCATCAAAAAACCCGATTCGCTAATTTTATGTTTTCTCGACGTTTCAAGCCATTCTGAATCGAATGAGACCAAATTTGGAAAAAGTATGTGTGTGTGTGTGTGTGTGTATGTGAACAGATTTTTTGCCGTAAATCGACGTTTTCTCGAAAACGGCTGGACCGATTTCAAAAATTTAAAAGCCATTCGATGTATCTCAACGAGAACTATTGTTTGTCAGTTTTGTGCGACGATCGGCCAAGCCGTTTCTTCATAAATGGCAGAAAAGTGAAAAAATTTTCGTCTACGTTTTAGCCCGCAATTCTGAATCGATTTTGAAAATTCAAAAACCGTTCGAAAGATATTGGTTGGGAATCGTGCTGATTAGTTTTTGGTAGAGATCGGCCGGGCCGTTTTCTTGTAATAAAGTTTTTAAAAAAAAAATTCGACGATTTTTATGATTATTTTTTTGACGATAGATACCATAGTCTTCTAGATCATACTAAAATATTACGGCCCTACGACAACTGGTTCAGCTTTAAAAATTCGTCAAAGTTTGCAAAAATCAGTATGGTCTTTTTGGCATTTGTCAAAATTAGACTTTTGATCGACGTTTTCTCAAAAACGCCTGAACCGATTTTAGAAATTTAAAAGCCATTTGATGTATTTCGGTGAGGACTATCGTTTGTCAGTTTTGTGCAACGATCTGCCAAGCCGTTTCTTTGTAATTTGAAAAAAACTTTTCATCCACATTTAAGCTCATCCTACCGAACGATTTTAAAAAATCGAAAACTGTTCGTTAGTTGGGAATGGTACTGATTAATTTTAGGTGAAAATCTACCGAGCCGTTTTCTTGTAATTAACTGTTGAAAAAAAAATTTAAGCCGATTTTCATGGAATTTTTTTTGGCGATATACATCATGGTCTTATAGAACTTACTGTAATATTACGGCCTAACGACAAGTAGTTTAATTTTAAAAATTCGTCAAAGTTTGCTAAAATTATTATCGTTTTTTTTTAAAGTAGGATTAATGAAGTATATTATTTACACATTTTTTTTTGATTAAGTCGATTATTTACACATTTCGGGAAGTTCATGTAACTTGCCTCAAGGCTAAATACCAAACCAACTAGTTAAATTTATAATATGAAATTTGAATTTATAGTTTTCCAAATGTTAATTAATCACAATTAGGAATGAAATTTCTAATATATATATCATGTTGCAGTACCTATAGAAAATTATATTTTTTCAATATAAATATTTGGCATAATTTACAAAAATATATATTTTAATTTTACAATCATTTAAAAATAATATATCAGAAATCTTGTATTTAAAACTGACCTGCTCAATTTGAATCAAAACTATTATATTCTGATTTTTTATTTTTCAAAGAAATGATATAAAAACTTTTTGTACCTTCATATTTTTTCAATAAAGTAGGATTGCAAGAATAAATATTTAATATTTTTTAATATTTAATTTATATACATATTTCACTTTGAAATACCATTTCAATTTTACTATTAACTATTTTAATTTTATAGAGATGTCAAGAGATTCATGAATGATTATATAATACTAGCTGACCCGACAGACTTTGTCCTGTCAAAAAAATCTACCAAATCGGTTCTGATTGCTCTGTTGATCTTTTAAGGTTCTGTCTAAAGCATCAAAAGATTTTTTATGTGTCATCGTGCATTCATCCCAAACGATCAATTGAGAGTTCTTCGAAAAGTTGCAAGTTGGAGTTTCATTGCTTTGCATACTTAATGGCAATTTTAGTGCTGAATGGGCTGTTCGACCACCTTCGAGTAAAGATGCTGCGATTCCCGATGAAGCGAGTGCAAGTGCAATTTTGTTTTGTGAGCGAATTGTTGCTAATATTAAAAAAATCAAAAAAGTTTTTCCTGTACCAACAGGCGCTTCTAAGAAGTAAATCCCCCCAGTTCCATCATTTGTTACTTTCATAAGAATATCAAATACATACCTCTGTTGTTCATTCAACAGTGGAAGATTTGTTTCGATTAATTCTTTCAAATTATTGAGATCATACAGTTTTTCTCGATACAACTCTTGATAAAAAGCATCATGCATTGGGCGATTGGGCGATTGGGCGCGGCCAGGCCTATGTGAATTAATACTTTGTTTGACATCATCAAGCACATGTCTTCAATTGAAATCAATACTTCCTTGTAAATTTCTTTACTGATATTTATTGCATATATGTATTTCCCATTCTATTCCGTATTTGACACAAAATATCATCACACATATAATCTTTGTACTTTGTCCACAAATCAATCGGGTTTGATGGAAAGCATGTGGATATGATTATAGAAAACAATGTTCGTATTTGATGAGCGTGTGAAGATATTACAGCATCGCTGAGAGTTTGATCCCAATCAGCGTCATTTTCTAGCAATTGTAAACGTTGACGGGCTTCTCTGTAGGATCCACACAATTCACTATCAACAGTTCGTAAATGTTGGAATGATGTTGGGCCACGTACATTGACTAATAGCAGTCGTAAATAAAAACATTCACCATGGCTTGGAAGTAATGAATAAATTCGATCAATCGCATCGGTGGAATATACATCTGTGTATCCTGGTACTGGTTTTCCTTGTTTCCGTCGTATAAATCTTCTTGATTCCAAGTATAATATTTTCGCATTTCAGAATATATCAGTGTTTGTGCAAAATTATCGTTTTTACATGTCACAGTAGAGTAGATGGTAGCTGAGCAGCTCTTTGACCTGCGTTCACTGCTGTAAAGTACACCCTTTGCCCATTTTCTAAATGCACAGCTAAGTGAATAACAGAAGGGTGTCTTTCATGAATTGAAAAAGAAAATATTCGCCAAATTGCTTCATTACTACCAACATTGCGGCCCATTTGGTATTGAGTAGTTTTTATGTTCATTTCGGTCGTCATGTTCTTGTGCAGTACGATTAGATCGGTAATTAGCTTGGTTTGTAGCATTTCGTGATCTACTTAAATTGCCTCGTCTTATAGGAGGCAATATTAAAATATTGTGTCACATGCAATAACTTTTTATTCATAGGTAGATAACAAAACACTACAAACAAAACAAAAGCACTCAGTAGAGTATAACAGAAAATGCAAGAAAATACCACCGGCAAGGGCGGCAAATGGACATTGACATTGATTTTTTTAATCTTATATGACTTGAAGTCAAATTCTTTAACGCCATACCAATTTTTTCGTCTGCCGAAAGTGAAACAAAAGAAATAATGTCGAGAAGCCGACTACGATTATTCGTATTAGTTAGAAAAGGGCTGTTTTTAGGGTTTTCCCGACAATTATTCGAATTTTTCTCGCCGTAAGAACCATCCTTGGACATCAACAAACATTTTAAAAAAAGAATTGGCCAAATTGGTCCAGGCGCTGTTGAGTTATGCGCTTACCAACACATTTTGCGATCCATTTTTATATATAAGATAATATTGAATCTTAATCTACATACAATAAATTTAATATTTTACTTCAAATTTTTTCAACATTTATTTATGTGTTTGTGTTAATAGTCATACTAGTTTGTTATTATTTCTTTATTTAATTATTTTTTATCTGCGGATGACACATTATCTAACTCTAAAAAATACAAAATTTAATTTCATGTGAGAATTTATTATCAGTAAGAATTGATAATTGTTTAATTTTTGTAGCTTACGGTGATATTTGTTCTCAACATAATAAAAATATAACTAGTGGTGCATGGCATCGTGTCTTTAAGCAAATTGGTGGAACTTCCCGTTCCGTAATTAAATAGAATCGAGGAATAATAAATGATTTCAAATAGTATTCGTATTTGAATGACAAAATATAAGAATAAATTGGAGAACGACGTTTATATATGTATACATAAAAAGTAAATAAAAGTATAAAAGAACATATCTCATATTTATAAGAATTATATAAACTAATTTGCAAATTTAAATTTATTTACTTGAAGTATATAAGAGAGTTTTAGAATTTTAGCTAGCATTAAAATTAAAATCCGAATCATTTTTCATATTGTAATAAATTGAAATAATTGTAAATTAAAAAAAAATGGACAAAAAAAATTTCTGCTTTCCTAAACTAATCGATTCTTTATACTGCAAAATGTTTTTTGAATCATTCGAATCGGAAGCTTTGAAACGACTGGGCCTGTCTCTTCCAGAAACTAATCACCACGTCAACAATACAAATTGAATGTTTTTAAATAATTCAAATCGGATGCTCTGTTTTCTCAATAGGAAACGATTGCTTTTTGAATGTTTAAAATCGGTTGATCCGTGCTCCCGAAAACGTGGACAGAAAATTGTATCCACACACACACACACACAAACACATACATCCATTTCTTTAAGGTATGTCAATATATTCAAAAACCTCTGAAACGTTAAATATGTAAAAAGGTTTATTAACTATATGTAAATTACAATTTTAGGAAAATTACTATAACTTGCGGTAAGTAAATAATAAATGTATTTATTAACTATCGGTCATTAAGTTTTAATAACAATTAACTTAATTGAATAATAATTTTTATTAGAAAGATTGAACTAAACAACATTGCTGACAGCGAAACTTGTTTATATACGCCACCATTTATTAGATACTGAGATACGAGGTTGCGCATGGCACATTTTTTGAATTGAGATACGTGATTGTATTCTTCTCAATAAAAAACGTGCGGTTGATTTTTTTTTTACAAAACTTCACAGATCTATGCGTCTATATTTAGTGATTCATTTTCCGATTAAAACTCAAAATCGTCAAAAATCGAGTTACGAGGTTGCGTCAGAAAAGCATCGATATGTCTAATGATCATTTTTCACCGCCAAATGCCATTTTCTTCACTTTTTTCACATTCCTCAAAATTTAATCAGTTGCTCATTTTGTCAATATAAGTAAAATGTTTTTTTAAATTATTGAAATCGTTTTCTTATCGCTCCATTCTCTTCAAAACTGAATCACTATTTTTGGCACTTTTTGCCTCGTATCTTCGAAACGGCTTTGCCAAAAATTAAACAGCACTTCTCCTTATTTATATGAATCGAATGTTTTTTGAATCATTCAAATTAGATGAAACGTTAATAATTAAGTATACATGAATCAATGATGACAATCCAAATTCATAATTTTTAATAACTGTGTCAATATCTAATGGCAACATATGAGATAGAAGATGAAGTGTCTCCGCCAATTTTATATCATTATATGCTACAGTATGTCATTACTAAAAGACGAATGAATCTGTATAAGATATTTTGATCCAAAATGTCGATAAAAAACGTTAATTCTAATTGCAATCTAGATGTAAGAAACCTAAGCCGAACAACAGCCCTTATACGATAGAATATAACATTACATATTTTTATAAAATAACCCACTTTGAATCGTCGAATTATTAAATTTACTTACTTTATTTTACTTGCTCCAAAAAATATATAAATATTTCTGGAACATGGCTATTGATATTTGGAAACATTCCACTCGCAGTTTACATTTTTTAATTGTTTTATCGCTAAAAAATAAGCAGTATTTTTTAGAACAAAAATTGATTTAAATTTAAAAAACGACAATTCAAATTGGATAGTTTTGAGATAATATGTAGAATTATATTCCACTACTGTCCGGCTGTTGTTCGTGTTTTGTACCTTATATCAAGATTGCAATTGGAATTAACGTTTTTTATTGACATTTTAGATTAAACCATCTTATACAGATTTATTCATTTGGTAATAGCATATTGAATCATATAATGATACAAAAATGTATGAGGTTAACGACAGTTCATCTTCCATCTCATATATTGACACTGGATATCGGCACATTTATTCAATATTATGATGAAAATTTATTAAATATTGTGATTTTGGATTGTCATTATACGCCCTGAATTCATATATAATTAAATATTTCGTTTATTCGCTTCAAAAACAGTCGTATATGTGACCCTCCTACACTAGGAAAATGACATAGCTGGCGGGTGTTGCTCAAGAACTAAGGTAATTAGGGGCTGACACTATAGTTTTATACTTCAAAAATTTCATTAAACTTATACTATTTAAACAGAAACCAACAAACTCTTATTTTTTCACTTATATTACACATTTGATGACGTTTGAAAGCTGCATATTATGAAGAATATGAATTTTTCAACTTTTCAAACGGCAATATCTCAGAAACGGCGATACTAACAAAAAAATTAATAATAGCAATTTAATAGAGAATTTTATAATAAATAAACTTATCTAACATAATTTTTTAAAAAAAATATGGTTTCGGCGGAAAATGGGAAAAACTAGATTTTTGCACCTTTGACCTTGAATAAAAAAATCGCAGATGTCGGATCGATGGGGACTTTTGACATTTCATTTGTAATGGCCTATTTAACATCTGTACCAAATTTCAGCTCTATGCGAATTGTTCCTAACTGACGGCTATTTTAGCTTTAATTTCACTGGGGTATTAGTTTTGTGCGACGTTTGCGATCATAGTTTTAATAAATAGGTTTAATTTTAATAAATTCATCAAAGTTTGAAAAAATTTGATACCAGCTTCTCTCTAGGTCGATTATTCCACATTTAAATGTCTAAATATTTCCTTTTTATTACTAGAAATAGTCTAACAAGTTGCAAGTTACATTTGGTAGACTTGGCAGGATCTGAAAGAGCAAATAAAACAAAAGCAACTGGTAATCGCTTCCGAGAAAGTGTAAAAATTAATAAAGGATTGTTAGCTCTGGGTAATGTCATATCAAGATTGGGCGAGGGCTGTACGGGTTTCATAGGTTATCGTGACAGCAAATTAACAAGACTACTTCAAGGTAAACTAAAACTTTAACTAGTGGGGCGCATGGCATCGTGCCTTAAGGCAAATTGCTGGAACTTCCCGTACCAAATTTTTTTTTTTTTTTTGAAAAGATTAACATTTTTGAAAAAAATTTACTCTGAAAAAAATAGATTTTTGAGGAACTATATGAATTTTTGACAAAAACTTACTTTTTGTTGAAAAATTTATTTTGAAATATTTTGGAAATTCTGAACTTTTTTCCAAAGCAATCGTACTGCTTTAATGCATAGAGACTAAATATCAAAGCGCGTAAGCGCCGCGTCGCTGTCTAACGCATAAGCATTGGTACGGAACCCATAGGAGTGTTAACAAAATGTATACTTATTGTTAAAATCTCTATAAAATATCTCATAATTTGATATGCATATGTCTAATGTCTAATGATTATTGTTGACCGCCAAATGTTATTTTTTTTTAAATTTTTTTTACTAGATCTCCGAAACCGCTAGACCTATTATCATGAAAATTTGATCAAATCTTCATCTTGATAATGCAAGTAAAATGTTTTTGAATTATACAAATCGGACGCTCCGTTCTCTTAAAAACTGAGTTACCGTTTTTGGCACTTTTTGCCCCGTATCTTCGGAACGGCTAGGCCTGTCTTCGCTAAAGACTAATCAGCACGTCTTCTTATCAATACAAATCGAATATTTTTTGAATTAGTTAAATCGCTTCATCTGTGTAACTGAAATCGTCGACAAAAATTTGTATCCGAACACACACACATACACGCACACACACACACGCACATACACACACACATACATCAATTTTTTCTAAGGCATGCCAAAATGTTCAGAAGGTTTTAAAACGTAAAGATATAAAAAAAAACGATTTTTTTGCGATTACTATAACTTGCTCTACGAGAAGTTAATTATAAATAAATCAATTTATCATCTCCATAACATTAACAATCGTCATTTCATTTCGAATTAAATTTCAAAAAAAAATAGTTGCCAAATTTACACAAAATTGAAAAAGTGCTCTCGCATAGTCACAGTCTAAACGCATTTGCAAATAAATCTGTGCGACATTTTCACTTATACTATGCTTAGCTTGGCGGCATTTTCACATTTTTCAATAATTTTCACAAAATTGTAAAAGTGCTCCAGTACATAAACAGTCTAAACGCACTTGCGTAAACATTTCTACCAGAGTGGCGCTTAGACTGTGCTTAGCCTGGGTGATTTTTTGAATTTTTAATCCAAAATTACAAAAAAAATTTTTTGAAAAAAAAATTAGAAACAAAAAATTTTTTTTCCAAAATCAATTATATTGTTGAAAGAAGCAGAAAGTTCTTTGAATCATTTAAATCGGACGCTTAGTTCTCTCAAAAACAGCCATTTTTTTAACATTTAGCTCTGTATCTCCGAAACCTCTGGCCCCACCTTTGCCAAAAACTAATCAGCACATCTCCCTATCAATAGGAATCGAATGTTTTTTAAACCATTCAAATCGGTTGATCAGTTCTCTCAAAAACTCGCTTTCTATTTTTTGCACTCTTTGCTCCATATCTCCGTAACGGCTGGACCTGCCTTTGCCAAAAACTAATCAGCACATCTCCCTATCAACAGAAATCGAATGTTTTTTAAACCATTCAAATCGGTTGATCAGTGCGCCCGAAAACGTGGACGAAAAAACGCGGACATACAAAACACACACACACACACACACACACACACACACATCCATTTTTTCTGAAGTATGCCAAAATGTTCAGAAACCTTCAAAACGTCGAGAAATGTAAAAATTTTTGATTTCGATTTTTGGACGATTACTATAACTTACCCTACGGGAAGTTAATTATTACATACTATATATATATATATATATATATATATATATATATATATATATAATATAATTTAGTGCTATGGTTAAGGTAAGCTAATCTTCTTATAACAAATAGCAAGCATATTCATTAAAATATATTATTAACTTCCCGAAGGAGAAGTTTGTTTTCATCAAAAAATCCGATTCGCTAATTTTATGTTTTCTCGACGTTTCAAGCCATTCTGAATCGAATGAGACCAAATTTGGAAAAAGTATGTGTGTGTGTGTGTGTGTATGTGAACAGATTTTTTGCCGTAAATCGACGTTTTCTCAAAAATGACTGGACCGATTTTAAAAATTTAAAAGCCATTCGATGTATCTCGATGAGGACTATCGTCTCTGAGTTTTGTGCGGCGATCGGCCGGGCCGTTTCGTTGTAAATTGCAGAAAAGTGAAAAATTTTTCGCCCACGTTTTAGCCCGCAATTCTAAATCGATTCTGAAAATTCAAAAACCATTCGATAGATATTGGTTGGGAATCGTGCTGATTAGTTTTTGGTAAAGATCGGCCGAGCCGTTTTCTTGTAATAACGTTTAAAAAAAAAAAATCGACGATTTTTATGATTTTTTTTTTGACAGTAGATACCATAGTTTTCCAGGTCATACTAAAATATTACGGCCCTACGACAACTCGTTTAGCTTTAAAAATTCGTCAAAGTTTGCAAAAATTGGTAGTTTTTTTGACATTTGTCAAAATTAGACTTTTGATCGACGTTTTCTCAAAAGCGCCTGAACCGATTTCAGAAATTTAAAAGCCATTTGATGTATTTCGGTGAGGACTATCGTTTGTCAGTTTTGTGCGACGATCTGCCAAGCCGTTTCTTTGCAATTTAAAAAAAAGTGTTAAACTTTTCGTCCATATTTAAGCTCGTCCTACCGAACCGATTTTAAAAAATCAAAAACTGTTCGAAAGATATTAGTTGGGAATGGTACTGATTAATTTTAGGTGAAAATCTACCGAGCCGTTTTCTTGTAATTAACTGTTGAAAAAAAGTGTTAAATTTTCGTCCTCATTTAAGCTCATCCTACCGAACCGATTTTAAAAAATCAAAAACTGTTCGAAAAATATTAGTTGTGAATGGTACTGATTAATTTAAGGTGAAAATCTACCGAGCCGTTTTCTTGTAATTAACTGTTGAAAAAAGGTGTTAAATTTTCGTCCACATTTAAGCTCATCCTACCGAACCGATTTTAAAAAAATGGGAATGGTACTGATTAATTTTAGGTGAAAATCTACTGAGCCTAATGAACTGTTGAAAAAAAAATTTAAGCCGATTTTCATGGAACTTTTTTTTGGTCTTAATCATGGTCTTATAGAATATTACGGCATTACGACAAGTAGTTTAATTTTAAAAATTCGTCAAACTTTACTAAAATTATTATCGTTTTTTAAAGTAGGATTGATGAAGTATATTATTTACTATATTATTTTCTTCATAAATAAAATAGAATATCTCATATAAGATCTACACCTGCTCAAACGATTTTTGAAAAAATTTCAGATGGCTGATTCTGCTGTTAGTGTACAGGTGGCTTTAAGGATAAGGCCTTTAGTCAAATCCGAAATTTCTAAAGGATATGTTAAATGCCTCGAAACAGTGCCAAATAAACCTCAAGTTTTAATAAAAAATCTTTCTTTTACTTACAACCATGTATTTCCACCAGAAGTTTCGCAAGCTGAATTTTATGACACTGCTGTTAAGGGTTTAGTTGATGGATTGTTTAAGGGTAATTTATTTCTACTAGAATTTAATTTTGACATAACATAACTTTGGTGTAGGTGAATTTATCTCTCATCTATAATCCCAAATTCTATTTTTATCTTCAGTATCTTTACTTTATTATTTATTATTTTGTTCAATCTAAAAATATATTTTAGGCTACAATGTGACAATATTAGCTTATGGTCAGACTGGCTCCGGAAAAACTCATTCCATGGGCATGGCTTATTCAGTTGGACCAGTCGAGGAGATGGGTGTTATACCAAGAGCAGTAAAGACATTTTTCAAAAAATTTCAACTCTGACGGAGCAATATAATTTTCAATTACAAGTTAGATCAATATAAACTACTTTCCAAATATTAAAGCAATAAATTTAAAGTGTATTGTTAAGGAGCATATGAGGTTTAAATGAGAATTAAAATTTAAAAGCCATAACCTTTTTACACTGTAATTAGAGTTTATTTGAATACCCATAAATGGTCAGAAATTAAACATGTCAGATTTTCAAAATCTTTGCATTGTGTTTGTACTTCTATATGTTTGGTTGAATATAATTGTTCTGCACTCCTTAGGAGTATATGGATTGCTATTTAATATAATTTGCTTTTAGAAATCATAATAGTTTATGAAATTGTAAACATAATAATAACAGTAAGTCATTTCTTCAGTAAAGTATTTTCTCATGTTCTACAGGTATCATTTATGGAATTATATCAAGAACAATTATTTGATCTTTTATCAAAATCAAATAGAGATCAAAGTATAGTTGATATCAGAGAAGATCAACAAAAAAGAATTGTAATTCCTGGATTAGCCGAAATTGAAGTACGTAATGCAAAAGATACATTAGATTGTTTAGTTAGAGGATATCGTCGCAGAGCTGTAGGTGCAACTGCAATGAACAGTCAATCCAGTAGAAGTTATGCAACATTCACTATCCATATACAACAGCGAAAAATCAGCGATAAGTAAGTAATAGTCAGTAAAAGAAAAAAGCTTTACGTATTATTTTTTGTTATTTAAAACTGGATCTAGTAATGATGAATGAAAATAATGGTTTTTGAATTGAAAATTATTTTAGTTCACCATGGTTGTCGCTTCGAAACCATACATACAAAGCATTTGTGCGAAAATTATGCGTGTGTAATGTTAGCGTTTTTTTGGATCTTCTGTTGACGTTTTCACAAAAACGATTGAACTGATTTCATAACTTCAAATGCCATTGTATGTAATTTGGTAAGGACTAGCATTGATTATAGCCCAGTCAAATTAAGTTTTCAGTTAGGAACAATTCGCATAGAGCTGAAATTTGGTACAGATGTTAAATAGGCCATTACAAATGAAATGTCAAAAGTCCCCAACGATCCGACATCTGCGATTTTTTTTATTCAAGGTCAAAGGTGCAAAAATCTAGTTTTTCCCATTTTCCGCCGAAACCATAATTTTTTTTATGTTAGATAAGTTTATTTATTATAAAATTCTCTATGAAATTGTTATTATTAATTTTTTTGTTAGTATCACCGTTTCTGAGATATTGCCGTTTGAAAAGTTGAAAAATTCATATTTTTTATAATATGCAGCTTTTAAACGTCATCAAATGTGTAATATAAGTAAAAAATAAGAGTTAATTGGTTTCTGTTTAAATAGTATAAGTTTAATGAAATTTTTGAAGTATAAAACTATAGTGTTAGCCCCTAATTACCTTAGCTCTTGAGCAACACCCGCCAGCTATGTCATTTTCCTAGTGTGGGAGGGTCACATATACGACTGTTTTTGAAGCGAATAAACCACCTATTGGTGTACGGCAATTAAGACAAATTGCTGGAACTTCCCGTACCAAAAATTCAATTTTTCAAAAAAGATTGATTTTTGTGAATATTAAATTTTTGAGTAAATTGACTTATTTGAATTATATTTAGAAATAATTTGGAATTTTTTAACTTTTTTAACTTTTTTTTCAATGCAATATCGCTCCATACTTATTATTAAAATCTCTATAAAATATCTAATAATGTGATGCGCATATCGATGCTTTTCTGACGCAACCTCGTATCTCAGAAACTACTACTTTTCAGGAGAGACAAAAAACGTTTTATAACGAATTTTTGAACTGCTGTTAACAATTTTTTTATAAATTTTAAAAATATTCAATCTTGTAACAATTATTTATATTATTATTTTTATTTTTTCTTCAATTCTTTGAGATACGTGTTTGTCGCACGGAAAAAAATGTAACATACGTGGTTGCGGCATGCTGTTTTTAAATAAGAGTACATGAATAACTTTTTTCAATTGTTTTATTTTGAGAATCGATCAACTTTTTAAATAATTCTTAATAAAAAGCAAACATTTTTAAACTTGTGGTATATGTTAGTTTATAATTACGACAATATAGTATCTGGCCATAGTTTAGGTATTTCAATACCTAGGATATTTAGCTCTTTCATGGATTTATAATTTACTACTTTGTGATTATCATTTTTTGTTACTTTTATTCTTTTAACTTCCCGAAGGAGAAGTTTATGTTTTCATCAAAAACCCGATTCGCTAATTTATGTTTTCTCGACGTTTCAAGCCATTCTGAATCGAATGAGACCAAATTTGGAAAAAGTATGTGTGTGTGTGTGTGTGTGTGTATGTGAACAGATTTTTTGCCGTAAATCGACGTTTTCTCGAAAACGGCTGGACCGATTTCAAAAATTTAAAAGCCATTCGATGTATCTCAACGAGAACTATTGTTTGTCAGTTTTGTGCGACGATCGGCCAAGCCGTTTCTTCATAATGGCAGAAAAGTGAAAAATTTTTCGTCTACGTTTTAGCCCGCAATTCTGAATCGATTTTGAAAATTCAAAAACCGTTCGAAAGATATTGGTTGGGAATCGTGCTGATTAGTTTTTGGTAGAGATCGGCCGGCCGTTTTCTTGTAATAAAGTTTTTAAAAAAAAAATTTCGACGATTTTTATGATTATTTTTTTGACGATAGATACCATAGTCTTCTAGATCATACTAAAATATTACGGCCCTACGACAACTGGTTCAGCTTTAAAAATTCGTCAAAGTTTGCAAAAATCAGTATGGTCTTTTTGGCATTTGTCAAAATTAGACTTTTGATCGACGTTTTCTCAAAAACGCCTGAACCGATTTTAGAAATTTAAAAGCCATTTGATGTATTCGGTGAGGACTATCGTTTGTCAGTTTTGTGCAACGATCTGCCAAGCCGTTTCTTTGTAATTTGAAAAAAACTTTTCATCCACATTTAAGCTCATCCTACCGAACGATTTTAAAAATCAAAAACTGTTCGAAAGATATTAGTTGGGAATGGTACTGATTAATTTTAGGTGAAATCTACCGAGCCGTTTTCTTGTAATTAACTGTTGAAAAAAAAATTTAAGCCGATTTTCATGGAATTTTTTTTGGCGATATCAATCATGGTCTTATAGAACTACTGTAATATTACGGCCTAACGACAAGTAGTTTAATTTTAAAAATTCGTCAAGTTTGCTAAAATATTATCGTTTTTTTTAAAGTAGGATTAATAAGTATATTATTTACACATTTTTTTTTTGATTAAGTCGATTATTTACACATTTCGGGAAGTTCATGTAACTTTCCTCAAGG
>NW_020538453.1:0-22384 GCF_003426905.1 Ctenocephalides felis
AAAAATTGTATTTTTTTATATTCTGAATTTTTATATTTTGATTTTTTTTGCATATTTTAATTTTTTTTTCCACATATTGAAGATTTTATCAAGAAATGCGCTGCGTTAGCGTTAGACAAAATATCAATAGCGCGTAAGCGCCGCGTGGCCGTCTAACGGTTAAACATTAGTACAAAACCTATTGAAATTAAACAAAATTCGTAATGTATTAATAAAATCTCTATAAAGTATCTGATAACTTGATGTACGTGTCTAAAGATCCTCTTTGACTGCCAAATAGCATTTTTTTTTTTACTTTTTTATTGGATCTCCGAACCGCTAAACCTGCCCCCCTTTTACAAAAATTGAAAATTTTCTTCATTTTGTCCATACAAATAAAATGTTTTTTGAATCAATAAAATCGCACGCTTCGTCTCTCAAAAACTGAATTAACATTTTTGGCACTTTTTGCCCCGTATGTTTAAAACGGCTGTACCTATCATTGCCAAAACCAATCAGTACAATCCTTATCAATAACAATCGAATGTTTTTTTAATCATTCAAATCGGTTAATCCGTGCGCTAGAGTTCGTGGACGAAAAATTGTAGCCTAACATACTACACACACACAATGTTTTAATTACTGTGCGGGAAGTTCTAGCAATTTGCCTTAAGGCACACTGCCATGCACCACTAGTAATTATAAGTTTATTATAAAAAAACCAAGCCATATTTCTTATCAAACATTTTAACCTAAAGGCCAAGTAACAATTTTAACATTTCGATTATCTGTGCTAATCAGCAATATTTTATCTCATGTTATCTAATTTTATTATTCGATTCAACATGCGTGTATGTTTTTACAAGTGTGTGCGCACAAAATTAGAAGCATAAGATAGAGTAAATGTAAAGCATGTGATTTCGATGAATTGTTGTATCAGTGATAGAAATATCTAGGAGATTTCTAGGTGCTGCGCAAAGAAGCAAGGCCCGGATAGCTCAGTCGGTAGAGCATTGGACTTTTAATCCAAGGGTCCAGGGTTCAAGTCCCTGTTCGGGCGTATCTTTTTTAAATTATTTAAAATTTCATTTTATTTATTTTATATAAATCTATTATCATTTACCGATGATATGTCACCATTAGAGAGTTGTACGGAATTTATTATTGACTAAAAAATTGCGAGAATGTTAAGCATTTGCTGACGAGATATTTTTTACAAAATCCCCCCGGCTCAAGAGTTTGTGTATTAAAGTATAGATATAAATCTGTGACTGTATGGAATTGTTCAAGCATTACATAAGCAGATTTAGTACAATTATTTACCCCCCACCCCCCTTTGTCAGCAAAAGTAAGCAAAGCTGTCACCAAAATGTCACCCAAAATAAGCAAATCAATTCCCCCCGCCCCCCTATAGTGCTTACGTAATACTTGAACGGCCCTTAATTACACATATAAATGCAATCGAAAAGAAAATTTTTATGAAAACATTTGAGTGTAATAGGCTAGAACTGGGTTAAAGATCCAAATCTCAAAAACAATAAATTTTTTAACAACGATATTTTAAAGTAGAGGGCAAAAGATATATAATCAGCTATCACCTTGAATTTTTACGACGTTGCTATCGGGAGATAAACGGCAATGTTTTGAAAATCCATTACAAAAGTATTTTCTTTTGTTTAAACTTTTTTGGTCGTGTGCACTGTTATTTAGTTTACGAGACCTTAGTATAATTTTTTAAGAATACGCGATTTAATAGTTTTAGATGTATTGTTAATTTTAAGTTAGATTCATCAGTGTTTTTATATAACATCTATAAAAGCTTACACGTAGGTGTGGTAAAAAGAACCAACTAAATCTTTCAAAGGTGTAAACAATAAAAAAGTAAATTAAGTTAAAGAAAGCAATTTTAGATAAATTGAATAAATACTTATTTCTACTCTGTTGATGTACCCGTGAAATTTGAATTTTGCACTAGTTGAATAATGTAGCTATTATTTCGTAAAATCTCTTTAAAATTAAAAATAAGACATTAGACCTGGTGCCTCCTGGCCGTCCCATTTTAACCCCCTAAAGGGTAAACAAAATGACAAATTTGTGAAGCAAAAAACACATATCTACTATGATGAATTAGCTTGTAGCTTTAATGAACATAGTCAGATAGTTGCTTGTTTGGTTTTCCAAACTTAATCGCGGCTTCTATTTATCAAATTTATTCCAATGGCTTCAAAATGGTGAAAATCAAATTTTGACTTATCACATCACAAAAGTGCCTTTTGACACAAATTTTGAATCATATTTTTTCAAATTTTGATGAATTTTTAATTTTTTCTGACAAATTTAGTCTCAGTCGATTCAGAAGGGCTTGAAACGCCGAGAAAACATAAAATTAGCAAATCAGATTTTTCGGCGAAAATAAATTTCTCCTTCAGAAAGTTATTATTATCATTTTAAAGCTTGCTTTCCACAATATGTTGAAAACAGGCCTAATTTGTTTCTAGATAATTCATTATATTGGGCTATTATATTATTAAGCATTTTCATAAATGTAGATCTTTTTAATGTTTTTAATTTTCTTATACATTATTCTTTATGAACATTTTAATGTTCCTCTATATTACATTTATAAGTGGTAAGTATCTTGGTTTATACTTGACAATGTTCATCTGGCCATGTTCTCTCTTCTTTATTTTCACATAATTTGTCACAGAATCTTAAATATGAGACTTTTGACGTTAAGTACCATTTTATTTTAATGCCTTGTTTTCTTCAGTTTAATTACTGCATCTTATGTAATTTGAGGTTCCTCTGTGACCACCAGCATCATTCTAAAATTCCTGGTAGTCGGCTGTACATTAGCCGTTAGAACATATCATAATTTATCTAAACAGGAACTATATTTCGAGATTTAATATACTATCACTTCGTTGATTTGATGTTTTCATAGAATGCATTGTGTTCCAAGAACTTTACTACAATCTTCAATATTCACATTACTTCCATCTCTTTTTCATAAAAAAATATCTATTTATATAATTTTGATGTCTAATTATCAATTCAAAGAAAATTTTCATTCAACCATCACGAAAATTCACCCAAATAAGAAAAATTAGAATAATGGAAAAGTAATTAAGATATTACATTATATTATATATTTTGGTCAAACAAAAAGAATAAAACAAAATGGAAACAAAAAAAAAACAATCAAATTAACTAAAATCATTAAAAATCATAAACAATGTTCATAATTGATAAAATAAATTTGCAATAAAATATTCAAAAACTTACAAAAATAGACAATATTAAACGCAAACATAATCAAAGAAAACAATCATAAACAAACAAAAAATTAATTGCAAATACGAAAAACAAAAAAAAATCAAACTAAAATCGCATAACATTTTTTTTTGCCATATTCAATAATTGAGATTCATGAGAAAAACTAATTTAAAAAAAAGCACAAAGAAAAACAAAAAATAGTTGCAAATACAAAAAACAAATTCAAATTGCAAGAAAAAAATGAATTGAAATTATAAGAATTATCACAAAAAGAACTAACAATAACACAAAAAATTGCAATCACAACAAAGTAATCAAAATCAAATTGAATTTGCAAGTAAATAATAAAAATTATAATAAAAATATAAGCTGTATGAGAAAAACTAGTAAAAACTAATCAAAACAAGCACAAGAAATAAAAAAATAGTTGGAAATACAACGAACTATTGAAAATTGAATTAAATTTGCAAGAAAATAAGGAGATTAAATTAAAATATGACACATTAAGGTACATTTCAAATTTGAAAGTAATGAAATATTTCGAAAATTTGAACTTTTCAAACTGATTTTCTTTGAAAATTGTGATTTTTTTCTAAACGAAACAAAGTTCTTTGTTAAAGCATTTTTTTACACAGTATACACAAGCAAAAAGTTTTTCTAATTATTGAAATCGAATAACCCGTTCTTTCAAAAAACTGCATGACCATTTGAACACTCTTTGCGCGCCATACCTCCAAAACGGCTAGACGTGCCATTTCGCAAAAACATCTTGCAGTCAGTACGAACCGAAAGTTTTGAAATTGGTTATTATACGAGTATACTGTCGAAAATGTCAAAAAAATTTATTTTCGATTTTTTAGCGAATAGTATAATTTACTACGGAAAATATGTAAAAATTATTATTTTAACTGAAGTATTCCATGATGAATAAATATTATAGAACAGCCCACATGTATTTAATTAGAGGTTAAGTGGTTTATATATATATTCTTAGGTGTCATAATTTTTGAGTTCACAAATACTATACAGAAGGCACAAGAATTTACCTAATGACGTATGTTAAACAAATATAAGAAACTTTTAATTGGCGTGCGCTCTATCCAAATGTTTATATTAAGAGCTAATACTATTAGAGATTCATTTTTTATTAATTTGGAAGCATTGGCGCCCTTGGGAGCAAAGAAATTCGAAATGTCCTTGTTAAGGACCATCCTAATATATATATATATATATATATATATATATATTACGTACATATATAATCTCACCATCAATTTTAAATACACGAGTATTTAATAACTACAAATCAATCGTTGGCTTTTAATCCCCGTTATGAGCGTATGCGAAATCACGCGAGCCGATCCTGTACCGGTACCAATTACCGTCGCGAACGGCTATCTCATTTTAATTATCGCATTATGAAAATTTCTCCTTATCATTAATTAGCCGCGGACGGGATACCATAAAATCAAAGAAACAAGAAACTTCAACAGATTAAGTAAGGCAGCGGCGAATTTCATACCATTCATTCGAAATAACCATTCAGTTGCGATTGCAATTAAGGCGCCGACACACACTCACGATTGCTGACACTACAGGATACTCACTAACAAGGAGAAACTCAGATTTACTCAACTGTTTGATGAATCTCCGCCATGATAGTCAAATCGAACCCCCTAAAATATTACAGGCATTTGAAAAGTGATTGGATTAGAGATGAGATTAACTTGTTTTATGCGAGTAGATGTCTGAAATATTATTTTAATTATATTTGTTTGAACGCCTATCTGCATAAGATATAAAATTAATTGTACATGACATAGAGTAGAACTAACAATAAGGATTGCATCCATTGATGTAGTTCTTCACAGTGTTGAGATATAAATGTCAAACAGAAAAGATGAAAGGAAAATAGAAGTTTACTTGTAGCTAGATCTGAAACAAGTCATTAGATTTTTTTAAATCTTCTGAGGTGTATTTGTTCCAGCAGCTTTCTTGGAAGGATTTTTGGGTAATCGGTGAGTCTGTTTTGGTACATATGCCTGGAAATCTCTTTCTTAATAAAAGTCTCCCAGTTCGTCGTGGAGAAGTCAGTGGGGGTCGATTTTGGAGCGTTGGCAATTTGCCTAAGCAATTTATTCTGAAACCTCTGCAAGATCTCTATATTTGATTGGCTGGCCGTACCCCGAAGCTGAATGCCGTATGTCCATATAAGCATTTGGTCTTTATTTAAGTAAATAATTCTTATAATTAGAAAAAGATCATTGCGATAGGTTTAGGTCAAAGCCAGTTGAGTGCATAACAGTATTGAAAGTATTCATGATGAAGATATGTATTAAAAACATAATAGGTCCACCACCAATATCTCAAAATCAAATAAACTTAGTAATTTTTTAACAGTAATATTCGAAGTCAAGGGAAAAAAGATGTGTAACGATTCATCACCTTGATTTTTACGATGTCGCTGTTGCAAGATATATAGCAATGTTTAAAAAACATAACAAAAGTATTTTCCTTGCAATTAGTTTTTTTCATTGTGAGCACCGTTGTTTAGTTTACGGGAGCTTAATACAACTCTTAGGTATACGTTATTCATATACACCTTATAAGGTGTATTGTTATTTTTAAGTTAGATTCAACTGCTTTTATGTAACTTCTATTAAAGCTTGCATGTAGGTAGGGTAAAAGAAACCAACTGAACCATCACCTTAGCAAGAGTGTAAACAATAAAAAAAAAGTTTAACAAAGATATTTTACAAGACATAAGTTAGTTAGTTATTCCAACTATGCTGTTAATTATTTCTGTCAAAATACCAGATCAAGGTTATATACAATGTTATCTATATAAAAACTAATCCCATGAAATTTATTTTGCATTGGTTGAATAATACAGCTATTATTTCGCGAAAGCCCTTCAAAATTAGAAGTAAGACATTGGATCTGTTTACCTCTTGGCCATCCCATTTTACCCAGCCTATCGGGTAAACAAAAAACACATTTCTACAATCATCAATTAGCTGGGAGTTTTACTGAACAAAGTCAGATTGTAGTTTGTTTAATATGTGTTATTTGGTGTGATGTAATTGGTTTGGTTTTCAGAGTATATAGTTCAAAGCAATTGAACCATTGGGTCACCCCCAGCCCAATATGAAAATGCGTCATTATTCAATATATGCGTCTTTAGTCCATAACAGAAATCTTTTGGAGAGAATTTTTGTGGTACGTAAATCAACTATTATTATTACTAAGCATTTAGATGCAAGTGTACCTTTAAGGTAATAAATAAAAATGCTTGAATTAACACATGGAAACGAGGATCTCTTACTATCGTTTGCCGGTTTCGCAGAATGTTCATGTGTGTATGAAACCTAAGTCATCTCTTTTTGTTCGCGAAGCGTTTTGAACGCCGAGAGATTTAAAACGTGTTTTATTATGCGCAATCGTTAACATTTCATTAACACGGCTTGGTGAGTTAATTAACGGTTACCGTTAAGACTGCGGGTTAGTCGAACGACGGTACCATGTGTGGTATAAGGTGATCGGATGTTGTTTGCTCTTTGCAATTGATGTTTTAATTATCGACGAAATGCGATATCTGTATTTTAAACTTTTATTGTTTTTGGGTAAAAATATGTTATTCTTAATGATATATAAAATATTGGTTGAGCATTTTAGGTGCCTATATGCGCTTTGTATTTAAATTATTCTCATGATTTTAAAGTTCTTTAAAAAAAATTGTTTTTACCTTTCTACCTCATCGCTTGGCCAAAATTTCAATAAAAATTTGATTATTTTATATTTTTGTAACATCGAAAAACAAACAACTACGTGAAGGTATTCACAGTGGTGTAAGCATAATTATGCATGACATGCACTGGGTGACGGTTGTGCCAGGGTACGGTAGTGACTGTCGTCATAACAGCTAAACTATACTGATTATGACATCGGGTCCAAGGGAAAATATGTCGTATGTTTTGTTTGAACATGTCCCCATTATTGCATTCAGTGTGTGATCTGTAGACCACATTGGTTTATTCAATTTCTTTTAATATAAATGTTTCCTATATACAGATACATCACTTCGTTTGTTATTCTGCAGTAAGTTGAATTTTTTAGTAGATAATTACAAGCAATTAGTTTTTACGAAGATAATTGAGCTAAGTCATAATGATGATTTGTTTTCAAAAGTGTGCGTTGGGGCAGGCTGTGACAAAGTTTGTGGGTACGGTTGTGACATGTATTTCTTGCTCATTTTGGGTAAAAATTGAACCGATAAACACAAATCTCACTTAAGGGGCACACTTAGTGTGAAATTTTCAAAAAATCTAATTTTATTTGTTTCCATATTTTGATAGGTTATATCTTTAAAAACAACATACTAAAATTTAAAATCGATATCTTAAGTAGTTTTTGAGTTACAGCCGTTTAAAAGAGTATATATCTAGTATATATATACTATAGCGATCCTATAACGATTATTTTATTTATTTAACATTATTTAGCATTATCATTTTATTAAACCACTAACGATCATTTTAGCTAAACGCTTTTTTCTCGAAACAGCATTTTTCGAACTTGCTGGAGTGATTACTCGGAGACAAATGATCCGATAGCTATCAATTTTTTTTTGCATCTCCTGTATATAGTTCTCCATACGCTGACCCTCCAATTTTCTGATCTGTTCAAAAATCGAATTTTGGCAGGCCAAAAACGACCAAAATTTTGGGAAAATTTAACTTTTTTTTTTCAACATGCCGCAATTTTATCAATTTTTGATTTTTTTGTTTGCGCGTCATTTCAAAAATATTTAATATTTTATTGCAAAAATTTTACTGTGTATTCTAAAAACATGTATAAATATACCCTCAAAGTTTTAAATAGATGAATTCACTAGTTTCTTATTTTTTAATTCTCAAAAATCCTTTTTTAAGGATTCTTGTGCGCGTATGGTTCACACGCGGTTGAATTGAAACTTTTTTGTTATTGTACGAGATGGCAAATAAATCAAAAATAAATACATAATATAACAATTTTGAATAATGTTTATTAGAAATATGGTAACACTCGTGATGCACATTTATTATTGTCAACCATTATGCATATTTATATAATAATAAATTTTAAATTATATATTTATAATAGCATTAAAATATTTATAATATATGAAAACAAAATGTAATTAAAGTCATACTTCAAATATGACATGATCAATTTGTCATTGTAATTAGCACGGTTGTTACACTCACTTTTTTGTATGATTTGATTGTATGACGATTACGATTAAGGGGGTATTCTACTGTAGAGTCATGAATTTCGCCCGGTTTTTGAAGCGCCGTATAAAGGAAACAAATAATATTTTTACTATCAATTTTTTTATCATTTGTTTATTGATATTTTATTATTACATAACAAAAATATTGTTGAAAAAAAATTAAAATTCACAAAGTTACGAGCAGTCAAAGTCGGGGTTCCCAAAAAAAGAGGGTGTCCTGGCGTACATGATTCCAACCCTCCTGGTGATTTGAAACATAAAAAATAGATCGATTCTTAATTATAATAGATGCCGCTATCGTATGAACCTTGGATAAGTTAAACAAAAAATTTTTGTTCGAATGGCGGCAGTTTTGAAAAAAAAATTATTTTTTTCATGTTTTTTTAACAATTCCGAATTTTTTAAAAATACTAAATGAAAAGTTATAATTTTGGGCAAGGTCCATACGATAAAGCGATGTATAGAGAAGATTCTCTCCAAATTTGAAGTAAATCGGTTCATTAGAACTCGAGATATCCTTACCGCCAGCTCGAAAAAAGTAGTTCCGAGAAAAACGCGTTCAAAGTTTTGAGACAAGTCGGACCCGAACCGAGGCCACGTCACTAAAACGGCTATAACTCAGGAAATAATAGCAATTTTGAAAAATCCTTTTAATGACATATTTTTGAATAACTAAACTTTGAAAATGTGAAAAAAAATTTTTTCGATTTTTTCAAAATTCTACAGTAGAATACCCCCTTAAGGACAGTACGATTACTTAAGAACAGTATTTTTGTATTTCCACGTAGATAAAAGTTCGAATTGCCATTTAATTAATTTACTGCTAAATTGACTAAGTTATGGCTGATCAACAAAAAAGTGGCACAACCGTACCCAGTCTCCCCTATATAAAATAATCATTTTTAGTGCATGAGAAAGTTAAAACGATGGTTCGTATTTTTTTACCAGTGCTGCTAATAATTGGAATTAGACTAATCATTATTATTAGCTTGTATCATTCAGCACGGGATTTTTCTTTTTCAATTTTTTAACTGTTTCTATCAATTTTAAATACGAATGAATAAAAATTAGTGTGTTAAAGTTGTCCAAAGTGACCTGAAGTAATTGACATGGTTTAATCAAGTTGAAACTGAAACTATATGTATATAATTATTACACATTACTTGCAAAGCTATACTTTATATATAAAATCTTTTAAGTTATGGAATAAACATCTAACCTCATGAAGACATGGTTATTAAATTATTCATCCTCCATGACAAATTGAAGGCTGAAGAACAACATTTAGGAGCGCGACTCACACGGAGCATCCGCATCCAATCTAGCTACCTTATATACCTAGTTATCATTTAATCTGACACAGAGATTTCAACCTAATTCCCATTAGCTTGAAAAACATCAGCGAGATTATATTTGTTAATGCGACATGATGTTTGGTCTGCATTAGTCAAGTGCCACACACGGGGTTTATACAGAAGGCATTAATACGAATGGATAAAAAAATAAGTTATCTTACTTTGATGTGACTGAAGTGTGACCGATTTTTGAATTGGAGGTAATGAATTAATAACAATTTTGCACAGTAAACTAGAAGTACCTATAAACTTTTTTACATTGTTGTTACAGCAATCATAACATGTTGTTGTTCTATAGTTGTTTGGATAAATATTTACCTCAAGTAATATGTTACTTGATTATAAAAAATAGACATGGTATACAATCCTCTATTGAGGATCACCAATTCACCTATAAACTTTTAGCAGTCGATTTAAGTTAAGGTCATAATTGCCCAAAAATACTTGTAACATTAATTTCTCTTAATTCCAAGTTCATATGCTCTTGGATGAATAATATCAGCATTTAAAATAAAAATAGTAATTGGATGCATAATTGTCAAAAGTTATGTGTTACAATTTCTATGATTTTTGAAATTTGATTTATTAATTTTCTCCAGAAAAGCTGACTTGTAAATTTTATATTATATCTTGACGTTTCAAGCCATTCTTAAACGACTGAGACAAAAATTGTAACTAGATGTCGGTGGCATCATATCCTAAGGTAAATTATATAAAATTTCCGATACGTCTAAATTATCGATTCAATCAATAAGAATTATTTACATAAAAAATTGAATTATTGATTTTGAAAATCAAGATTTTGTTTTCACTAAAAGACCATAATCTCTATCGCCACGTTTTAGTAAAATCAACAAAAAAAAACTACATTTAATTACGAAGAGACGGCCCCATCGGTCTGTGCCAAAAGCTAATCAGCACGGTTTCCAAATGACATCTTACAAATGATTTTGAAAATTTCAAAATCAATGCAGGATTTTTTGCTATTTTGAAGTAAAACTTCTTTAGGCGCGACATGGGTGTGAAAACTTCATCAGGCGCGACATGGGTGTAAATCCGTACAAATACAACGAAAACGCCAACGTGAAGTTGAAGACTACGACGCTAGTAAGCGCAGCTATCGCAATTATTTGATCTAGTCTGCGAGCAAAACAAAAAATACATCAAATGTCAAATCATATGTCAAAAACAAAACAAAATGTGTCGACTTTCACTTGAGTTTTGTATTTAGCTCGTATTCTCTAAACATTTTTTGAAGTAAAACTTTTTTAGGCGCGACATGGGTTAGCAGTATAATAATTAGTGAGTTAATAAAAATGTCAGGATTGGAAGAATATTTTATCCCGTTCCCCATAAATAATTGTAGTGCAAATGATCGCAAATAAATAATGAAACTAAGGAAAAATCTGCGGAAAATTAGACGATTGCGACATGCAAATGGACAATTTGGAATGTTTGGCCAAATTATAAATGTGCCTGTTGACATTAATAATATGGTTAATTTATTACCTCGTAATATTGATGATGATCATTGCATTAACGTTCACATAAAAAAGCAAATGATTCATAGATCAAGCTATGTGCAGGGCTTGATAAATAAAACAAATATAAAAGTATGGCTTCAATTTGTTAGGCAAGACAGATATTACAGCTGTTCAAGGAATGAGATTATATCGTCAGCGAAAAAGTAAAAAATTACAAACAGTAAATGAATGTATGTTAATTTTAATTACATGAAGTTCTTCAAGCACAATTGTTACATGATGAGTTAATTTGCAAAAACAATATTTGTTTAGGCGTTGTTTAACATAATCCACTGTGTGAATGAATATTATAGAATTTATTAATCAGCAATTACTTTAAAACGATCATGTCAGATTTCAAGTACGACTTTGATTACATTATTGTTTGTAAATATTATACATATTTTTAATGCAATCATAAATATATAATTTATAATTTATCATTATATAAATGTGTATAATGATTGACGACACTAATAAATGTGTGCATCACAAGTGTTACCATATTGCTAATAAACATTATTCAAAATTTTTATATGATGTATTTATTTTTACTCAACTTAAATTTGCTACTTTATACAGTAGCAAATAATTTTTACTTCAATCGCGTGTGATCCTTACGCGCACTCTTTTTTTTGTATTTTTCGGCTAAATTTTATTGAAAAAGCGTCGGCCCTGCTTGCAAAACTAACCAACACGTATCCTCATCGAACGGCTTATAAATATTTGAAATCGGTTCAGCTGTTTTTGAGGAAACATCGACTAAAAGTAAAAAATTGGCTTACAGATGATGTGCACATCAATCTAATGAGATGGGATTCTAACATATTAAAATTTTTGAATTTGACCCAATTCATTTTTGATATGAAAATATTTTTTTTAATAATTTCCTATATTATATTCCTATAATATTTTTTTAAATAAATTTTTAATAATAACAGTAGGACAGAGCGGGCTATTCCTCATAATCAAGATTATATACAGTTTTTTTTCTGTAAAAAATATATCCACAAAATTTATGTTTTACATTGGTTGAATTATAAAGCAATTATTTCGTAAAATCTCTTTTAAATTAAAAATAAGACATTGAACCTGTTCGATCCCTGGCTACCCAATGCCTGATGACATTTTTTAAAAAACAGCAGAAAAAACACATTTCTGCAATGATAAATTATGGGGATTTTTACTAAACATAGTCATATAACTGTTTGTTTGACATGTGTGATTTGTTTTGATATAATTGGGTTGATTTTCATAATGTAATTGCTCAAAATCAAATTGGACCTTTGTGCCACTCTTTACCCTTTTTAGAACCTATTGTAACTACTAATATGCCTTAAAATATGTTTAATGAAATATATTATTTTTCTAATAATTATTTACAGTAAGAATGTTCTATAAGAAACAATAACATATCATTGATGTGTGAAAACTTGTTTTCTTTCACTTTTTAAATAAAATAAAAACTAAGAAAAATTATGGATACAATCAATGTCAATTAACTTGTTGCGTCGCAAAAATGCCTAAAGCCATTTCTCATATTGCGGCTGATCATCAGACAAACTCTAATCTAAGAAATGTTGATGAAATTCGCAAGTTTTTCTTTGCAAATGATCACGTCCGAATAAAACATTATTTTTTTCGTGCAGCGGTGCGTAAACACACAAAACAGAAGCCGAAATTGAAAAATTGATTAACATTCACCACAAAGAAATATGCATTGCAAGTTGAGTTTTTTATAGAGTTATGGGTCGGGAACTTTAGAGTACAAAGACTGGTAAAATGTATGCAAGAAATTAAAAAACCAAAATGGAAAATTAGTCTGTTCTTAATCTTTTGGGAATTTATTTTTAAGAATGAAGAAAACATGAACTAAACCGACTTTTAGCAGATAGTTTAACAAAATATTAATAAATTAAACTCGGGTTACAATAAACGTCGAATATGTAATGAAGCGTGGGATAATTTTAATTGCATATTGATAAAATTATTTCATACAATTTGCTGTGTCAAATGGTTATAACATGTTTTTCTTATTTTGGTGGATGAATTTCAATTGCATGTTGATAAAATTATTTCATATAATTTGCTGTATCAAACAGTGATAACATGTTTTTTTATTTTGGTGGATGAATCTATAGAAAATGCGCCTCATTTAGTTTTTTCATATTTTTATAACAATAATTCATTGTATAACAAAACTAAAAAGCTTTTTCGCTAAAACAATATACGTACAAAAAAATATATACAATATTTATGGTGTAATATTTATGGTGTAATAATGATAATAAATTTATATTATTGATAGTGATTTTATAATAATGACATTACACGTTTGAATATGTTATATTATACGTAATTTTTATTTAAAAAAATATTTTTGCTTTTAACTAGATTGATATAAATCATAGGTTTCCAAATTTTTATGTCGTAGATCCCCTATTTACCCGATATCGTTTTTTAATTAATTTCTAATTCTACTAAAGTTTATTATTATTGGACTAATGTTTATTATATATTTAAAGTAAAAATACATGTTATTTGTATACATTTACTAATTTAATTTAAAGAAATAATAAAAAAAGCAACGCAACAATTTTGTAAGAATTAACCTTACATTTCCCGGCTAATGATGTCCAGTCTACATCTTTATTTTTGTTAGGAGGTCACCATTTTAGAACAATTAAATTGCTTTTTATCTTTAGTATCCAGAAATATTATGTTAGACTTAAAAAACGCAAAAAATATTGTCATGCTTTTCGATAATCAGGAAATTGGGTCTTTACAAGCTCAAACATATATATTGTGATCACAAATTTTGATTTTGTGGACTATGAAATTAACTGACGTGGATTCCCTGAATGTTGTCAATTGTCATGAACCCCCTGGTATCCTCGTTGACCACGTTAGAAATCACTGCTTTAAATCAAGGATTAAACAACTGGCAAAAAACGAATAGTGATATTGAGATGTTAGTAAAATTTAATAAAGTCTGCCCTCCTATCATAGCCTAGCTAGACTCTTGTTTGAACGGCATGATTTTGATTTCTTATTGATTCGCCAAAGACCTAATTAACCCATTAACCGTTTTATGGAAAAAACTCAATGATTACATTATGTGTTCCAACTCGACCGGAAAAAATGCAATTTCTCCAATGCTTTTACATATTAAGCCGTTCTGTTTCAAGACGCGACATGTATCATGTACCTGGATACGCATAGCATTGCGTCTCACCCATATAGATCAACGGTGCCCGCTTGGCCAGACTCAGAAATCTATAGGGATGGGTAACAATAATCGATCCTGACGAAATTTCGACGGTATATGGCAAAATTTTTTAAACCGTCAATTTGTTCTTTGAAAAAATTGTATATATATATACTTGTTTTCGTGATGATTATCAACTTACTTGCATTTACCATTTATAAAATAAGTAGTTTTTTCTTCATGTGGTACTAATTTATTGGTATCTTTATAGATAAAGCTATAAGCTGCGATCAAGACCATTTTTTTGTTTTTAAAGTACTTTAAATGTTATTTATTGAATATTTTAAAGCAAAGATCGGTTAATTTTTTTTTCTTCTTAACGAGCCAAATTAAAACGCCAAATTGCTCTTAGAGTGTCATTATTACTCTAAAAAATAGCTGTGTTTATCATGAACAACTTTGAGCTTTGTGACATTTCAGTGGTCTATATTAAAGACGTTTATAAATTCCAATATATCAATAAATGATATTAAATATCTGAATAAATAATGCATATAAAACTAGTTAAATGTTCATTAATATATGCAATTTTTTTTTACTTAAAACTTTAACATAATTGCTTTAATTTCAAATTATTTATATATATATGGACAAAATGTCACAGCGGTTAGTTTTTTTAACGTTTCTGCAACTGTATGGTGTTAAGAAAACTATAATCACAATCCTTTCAGATGTTGATCGTTATTGTCACAGCCTGGTCGGAGTATTCAGTTCAAATGTTTATCGCGTCTTGGAAAGTTTATTGGAAAGGTATAGTTTTTCATGTTTATTTGGGCCTGAGTTTCTGTTGTTTATAATTATTTCTATTAAAATCAATGAACCGATGCCAGTACTAATGTGTTCGATCAGTTTCATTGCAATTGTCAGTTTTTTTATACAATTTTTATCATTTTTTCGTCTTTGTTGACTTACCGACAAATTGACATACTTGAACAAAATGATATAGTACTATTTTTCAAGACCTACTACGCAGTTCTTTCGTAGCCAATAAAAAATATTGAAACCTGTTATAAGTGACTGGCTTTCAACTACTACGCTAACTACTTCTGAAAACATTTCGGTAAAAAGATGAGACTGGCATTTATTGCAAAGACCTCTTTTACGAAACCGAGCCCGACGAAGGACCAAACAATTTATTTGTGAACTGCCCTCTTAGAAGCAAATGTTAATTTCAGCATGTTATCATTGCACTACTTACACTATTTTCAAATTAATAACCAATTCTAGTCAATGTTCTATATTAAATACCTATTTTTCTTACCCTAATTCAAATTTATAATTTTTACTACCGCATTTTAAGCTCTACGAGCAAATTAGATTTTGTAATGTTATTAATATTAGTTAAATATAAAGTAGAGAAGCCGTTCTATTTTAAGACGCGACATGTACTTGTAAAAGGGACTTGTAACAGATTTTTTTTTTAAATTATTATATCTTGGAATCCACTGATTACATTTCTGTGAATTAAAGATGGATAGATGCTATAACTATTCCTCTACCGAATCCAATACAAATAATTTCATAACTATTGATTATTGTTTCACAATTAATCATTTTCTAAAAATAGTCCGGTGTTAAGCCTTACCCCGTGTTTCGGGCTAGTTGTAACATCTATTAACATCTACAGGAGCAAGTAGCAACGACAAAAAACGGCAATAATATCTCTAATAATTTATTCGTTTTGAGAAAATTGACATGCTAGGCCTACATTCTTGCTGACTGAGTCATAAATCAACATAAACTATAATTAATAAAAAATATGATGTGTCATACCATAGAAATTCTTATCCTAAATCAAAGTAAACTGCAATTAATACAAATAAAAAATATAGCGTAACATAATTTACATGTGCCCATAGCTTACAATGTATGCATTTTACTCTTTCATCTTCACTTGAATCTGTATATATAATTCTTATATACTTTAATTAACCCCAGATGTGATTTTTCTACTTTAATCAAGATAACTATTTTAACAATTTAGCAATCACAAAAAATGTTACACATTATCAAAAATGAATAAATTTGAAGGAAATTAAAATATCTAAAATTCAAAATTAGTCAATAATGATACCGCAAACCAAAATTTCATGATAGTATAATTGTATATTACATTTCAGAAATGACGGACCTGCACAGTTCTGTTTATTGCGTCGGCCTTCGTGGCAGTAGCTATGACAATATAATGCAGGACGGGTTATATGTCCAATCAAGATAAATATTTTAATATAGTTTAAGATACTATTGGTAAACGACTGTTACAGTTACCCCTGTTACAGATAGCCCCTAGCTACCTGTGTTAGATATCGGTACCGTCGCAAACTTATGATTCGCCCAAATTTGACATATAAATACAGTCAACGTAACTAATAGGGTAGAGCGGGGCTAGTTGAGCATAGGGACAAGTTGAGCAATCAAAATATCTCGAAAACTATTCACCGTCCGTTTAGGCATTATATGGCGGAAAGATAGAGGTTTGGGAGAAATAAACATCCCGCGATCGCTAGTGGCCGCTGGACAAATGAGTGAGGCTCACGGGCGTTTTGTTTATTTTGAGATTAAAAAGTAAAAAAGTAATTCATCACGAGTTTTTGTCTGGTTCAGTCAAATGTTATTTATTTTTGATCAGGTAAATGTTATTCTTCTATATAGTTATAGAACTTTTAATATGCATAGAGATTCTGGGTATAATTCTCACGTTTTTTTATAAACTCACTTTTGTTTTGAAATTTCGAGTTGGGGTTAGTTGAGCATAGTTGCTAAACTTATTCTGTCACTAAGACAATTACCATTAACTTCCAGAAATTAATTATTATTTTTAAGATTTAAGCTAAGTCTATGAGTAATAATATAAAGAATTAATAATTTTAAACAAAAATACTGAATATAATGGTAAAATAATTCCTGAGATACGATATTGTTTTGTTGATTCTACTTTTGGTTAATTATTCAAAGCAAATTACTATAAGTTTTGTTTTCTCTGTCAATAAAGACTATAAATATAGAACTGGTTATTAAAAACTTATTTTATTTCATCACTAATAGACATTGAACCTATGATTTTATTATACTTTCTTAGTGCTCAACTTGCCCCATCTATGGGGTACATTGAGCATACTTGACTTTTAAACAGCTGTAGCTTTTAAATTTTACTTATTACCAAAAATAATAACTTTTGTTAAGCGATAAACAAAAAATCCATTAAGCCGTATAGCAATTTATTGAGACTTTTCATTGAGGAGCTACATCCGTTTAAGTAAAAATTTGCTCAACTAGCCCTGCTCTACCCTAGATAAGTTAGACTAAAAACAAATTCATCAACCTGATGATTATATATCAACAACTCGTCTAGTATAAAGTGAATCTTCAACGTCAGTGCCCTTCGGTCCATTACCATCGATAATCTGTCTCGGCTGCGTCGTCTCCCATCCCTAGTCATCGATGATGCTTAACGTTACGTGTATTGTGAGCAATCGGCCTCAGTTCGCGCGCGGCACCTGCGCGCTTTCCCACGGTACCGCGCCGCGCCGGAAATGACGTGCTCACGGTAGCATGGCGCGCGCTAAGATTTAAATTCGAATACGAAATGCGAACGCGCGCGACTCGACTCGCGTGTACTGGCGACCGGCGGCCTCCACGGACCCTCAACGTTTCTTTGGATTTCTGTTTTTTTTTCATAGGTGAACGGTACTACTAGAGATTAGGATTTTTATAGTTTTTTATTTCTACCTTGTATCGATTGTACCGTACGTGCTAGAGTAAGGATTTATTATAAATGGGGGCTGGAATATGAATGCATTAGATGTTTTGTGCTGATAATATATAATAAATGGAGAAATGTTTGATACCGCTTCATGGGTGTATTAATTTAAAAAAAAATGACATCTCATTAATATTTTAAAAATTAAATCCAAAAACCAATAAGTACACTAGTTTCGCCTAAACTACGTATACAAATTGTTTAATACAAATATTAAAAATTTTAATAATAAAAGGAACCTTTGTTGTAATAATACCTTAATATAACTATTATATGGCCGAAAGATCAGAAGTCACACAATGAAAAATAAAAATAAATTGTCTTAGTAAGTCTTACACTACTAATGATATGATTACGATCTGGGCTAATGTGCATTTAAGATAAAATATCGCTCTTTTGATACAAAATCAATTTTTCCATACATAATTTATACATTTTCTCTAAATTTTCTATACAACTTTCTCTAACAATTGAAAACTACTACAGCAATTTTTCTTAAAAAAAACATGTATATATATATATACGAGTATATATATATATATATATATATATATATATATGTTTAATTTGAGTTTAATATTCGGGCGTAACATCAATAAAAATAGTATGAGTTTTTTTAAAAAATTTATTTATTTAAAATCCATACGTTTCGGCTAGCATCTTAGCCATCATTCAGTGGTAATCAAGTTAACTATAAAAATTAAAACTAAATAAATTATATGAAAGGAAATTTCAAGAAAATACAATAATAATAAATAATAGTAATAAAACACTTACAATTTTGTATCCTAATATAGCATATGAAACCATTATTAATCCATGGTATGAGTATGTGCACATTGATAAGATATGTATTTTTTAACACAAACATCACAAATGGTAAAACACACTAATAATCATGATAACTTGACAAGTTGTCGAAACTATGTATTTACTCTTCGGAGTTTAGGATAGAAATGTCACAACTTTCTCAAAGTAGTTTTTAGCATGTGTTGATATTTTTTGGAAAATTTAAAAGGCGATGGGATTTTGTTATTTTTTAAGGAATTTTGACACGCTATTAAGAAACCACGTGTTCGCTTCGTTCAGGGCCGTACAAAACTCATACTATTTTTATTGATGTTACGCCCGAATATTAAACTCAAATTAAACATATATATCAACATCAAATTCAAGACTATTCAAAAATATATATATATATATATATATATATATATATATATATTAGGGCGGTCCTTAAAATGGTCATTTTCGAATTTCCTTTCTCCCATGGGCTCAAATGGTTCCAAATTGATAAAAAACAATTCTCTGAAAGTTTTAGCTCTTAATATTAACGTATAGATAGAGCGCAATTCAATCAAAGTTTGTATGGAAAGAGCATGGAAATTTTTTTGAAAATTAAAAAAAAATGTTTTAGGTATAACTTAGCGACAAATGAATGAGTTTTATTCATTCATTTGTTCGCTAAATTACATTTAAAAACATTTTTAAAATTTTTGAAAATTTTTCCATGCTATTTCCATACAAAACTTTGATTGAATTGCGCTCTATCTAAACGTTAATATTAAGAGCTAAAACTTTCAGAGAATTGTTTTTTACCTATTTGGAACCATTTGAGCCCCTGGGTGCAAGGAAATTCGAAAATGACCATTTTAAGGACCACCCTAATATATATATATATATATATATATATATATATATATATACATCGATTTTTTCAGTTTGCCTCCATTAGCTTGAACAGTATTTAGCATTGCAGTGCTAATTTTATAGATGTTTACTTTCATATAAATACTGTATATACACACACGCACACACACACACACACACATATATATATATATATATATATATATATATATATATATATATATATGTACATATATACCCACCTATAACCCGGTTTACGCGAAAGATAGGTTCTATAAAAAAAATCTCCAAAAATTCGCTTTAATATAGATAAACAGTAAACGAACATCACTATAAAAAGCACTTACTGTCAGCTTTTAATATGATGAGTAACAAATGCATTGAATGAATAAAAATTAATATATCAATATCTAACACATTTAATGAATTGTAGCTTCATTCATGCAATAAAGATTAGCAAGTTGCTAATAGCCACATTTAATATTTTCTCATTATTACGGTAACAGTCCAACATTTTAATTTTGGTTTGTAAAGATATACCCTTTCTTTTAGTCTCTAGGTTTTTATTTTTATCTTTTGCCATTGGCGAACAATTTTTTTTAATAAATTATAGATTTTGTAAAAAATATTTGTTATTTGTTTACCTTGAATAAATTAACGCTGCCAATTATAAATAAACACTAATTAAAAACAATGTTTAAAAACAATAATGCTCATTGTTTTGGTAGTTCAAAAAACCAACCTAGTTTGTTTGAACAACCACTAATACGCACAAAAATTGTTTTGATCATCGAACGGGGAGTACTTATCTTATTTACATATTTCCATTATAGATATAGACTACTAAAAATTCGCAACTGTGACTTTTGTGACATTTTGTAGTGTTGTATTTTAACAGCAAAATATGTTGACAGTAAAATATTGAACATGTTATTGTAGATATGAGCAAATAATAGTTTAGTATAAATGCAAAATTAATATATTTCGTTAAAAAAATATCGAAAACGTGTAAAACGAATGAAAGCGGAAGGGTGTATATATGCTCACATATTATATGTGTGTATTTTAAAAAAAAAATATTATGTATAACACCGAAAAATTAGAAATAAAAATTTTCTTTTAGTATTATCTTTCAAAATAATTATATTATTTCTAATAATCAACTAGAATTTGAACAATAAAATGAGAACTGTAATCGGTAATATTGGTATGCCTCTCATTTAATCCGTCATGAATCGGTAATTAAAATTCAGAATTAAAATACAATTCAAGTTAAATACATCGAATAATATCTCTATTCACAAAAAAAATATTATAAAGATTTATTTCATGCAGCAGTCAATTCAATATGATAAGAAGAATTTTTCCAAACATTATAACACGGTATATTTTAAATAGATATGATTACATATTATTTATTAGGGTTGATTTAGGATGCATTCGGAAGCATATGAAATCCAGAAAACGTGAGGAATGATATATGGAACAGTTTTTATCATAATGATTGCATGTCAGTTAGACGTTTTAACAACTCATTGCGTTCATGTTTTGTGCTATGCCTCGTGTATAATATGCTTCTGAGCAACACGTTTTTTTATATTGTTTTGCGTTTTACAGTGATTTTTTCCGTTCCCACTTATTTGCCTTTAGTCGATGGATTATTCATACGCGGGAACAATGCGAGATTTGTGTCTACACGCTACTCGTATGTGTTGTACGAAACGATTATAGCAATACACTTCGTCAAAACTGTTAAAATACGATAATAGTAATGACACATAATCTTAACTGTTTTTCGTTTAATTTACTCATATGTTATTATAGTTTGTAGCACCTCGTATTTCGTCTATTCCGCAAAGCCTAAATCACATGCCTTATTCTACTTGGAATTTTTTATTATTTTTTTTCTAAATAAGTCTATCAACTCAGTTCCAATATATTTCTGATAAGACTACTTAAAAAATATGATAATAGTGGTTAATCTTGCATCGTAAAATCTATCGCTTTTCAGTGTTTATTTTAAAACAGTTTTATCAAATAGATATACTCGTATAATATAGGGTAGGGCGTAGCATCAAGGTCCAATTTGACTTTGACCAATTATATTGTGAAAACCAAACCAATTATATTACAACAAATAATACATATCAAACAAACAAATATCTGACTATGTTCAGTAAAATCATGTGTTTTTCTTTGTTGTTTTTTCAAAATTTGTCACCTGGTCTTTTTACTCCATAGGCGGGGTAATATGGGACGGCCAGGGGGCAAACAAGTCTTATTTTTAATTTAATGGCATTT
>NW_020538454.1:0-15000 GCF_003426905.1 Ctenocephalides felis
TTTTTATCAAAGGTAACCCCTAAAATTTTCACACACTATCGTATATTTTACAGATCCAATTCCCCATATTGATTTCTTGAGGGTAAAGGAATTTTCTATGCCTGGTGAACAGGATACCCTTTGTTTTGACCAAGGAAAGGTTCAGGTGGTTGAACCTCATTCATTCTGAGACACCTGTGATCGACGACTTCATTTTGTGAATGCTTTGCTCAAGTGTGTTGCAAGAAATGTACAAAATTAAATCATCAGCATATTGTAGTTTCTAACTCGTCTTGGGTAACTTCGTAAAGTCCGACATAAAATATTAATAATAACGGCTCAATAAAACCTTGTGGTAAGCCTGTAAGACTACTCTGGACCTGTTAATATTATTTGTGGGGTGGTCCCACATATAAAAATCAAGACACTATAAATGAAAAATAAGTTTATTACAAAATTATAATAATTACAAAATCTTCTTGGTTGAATTCTGGTATTCTTGGTATTCCTCGCTTGGACTCCGTAGTTTTTCTAGGTGTTGCCTGCTCGACCAGTAGAAGAGAAAAGAGATCGAGGATGGTAGCTGCTTTGGTTATATACCTGGTAGCCTGACCCCCTCCACACATTAGGGTCCCTAATAGTGTGGAGGCTAGTGTAGCTCTTTACTACTATTTTTCAATAGTGGGAGAGCTAGTGTCGCTGCAATACCCCCCTGGCGAGTCAATAAATTGTATTAATTTTATTGGATGCGAGGACGAACTACCCGTCCAAACCGTGTTTTATATTGATTGGAGGTATGTTCTGTAGCGCTGGATGGAGTCGACTCGTACTTTGGTCGTCTTCTGTGGTGAAAGCGGGCTTGACACGATCGATGGATACTCTTACATTGCGTTCTCCAATTTTAATTTTCAATGTTTTGGAGTTTCGATCTATGACTTCATACGGACCTCTGTATGGACAAGAAAGCGCTGGTCGCAGAGCGTCTTCCCTAAGGAATACAAATTTTGCATTACTTAGTTCTTTATGTACAAAGGTCTTTTTCGATCCATGTGCAGATGTAGGAGTTGGATGTATTGTTTCGAAATGTCGATGTAGATTTCTCAAGAAGTCGCTTGTTGGTATCTCCTTGCGTTGCTGATTAAAAATTCGCCAGGTAGACGAAGCGGCTCTCCATATACTAATTCGGCGCTGCTGCTTTTAATGTCTTCTTTAACAGAAGCTCGAATTCCTAATAAAATAATTGGTAGAGAATCCATCCATGACGGGTCTGCATGGCACATGAGGGCTGTTTTCAGTGGCCTGTGAGCATTTTCAATCAATCCATTCGATTGCGGGTGATATGCTGTAGTAGGAATGTGGGAAATTCCTAGTAGTTTGGTTACTCCTTGAAAAACAGCTGAACAGAATTGCCGTCCTTGGTCGCTTGTTACTTGAGATGGAACACCAAAGCGTGAAATCCAAGAATACAGGAAAGCCCAGGTTACACTTTCTGCGGTAATATCTGATAGAGGAAAAACTTCAAGCCAGCGTGTGTAACGGTCTATAGCGGTGAATAGGTATTTGAAGCCTTTTGATTGTGGAAGTGGTCCGACAATGTCAATGTGAACATGCAGAAATCTGGCGGGTGGCACTTTGAACTCTCCAAGTGATGTGACTATATTGCCGACCAATTTTGGAGCGTTGACATGAGATGCAGCTTCGAGCCCAGGTTCTACAATCCTTGCGAATGCCAGGCCAAACAAATCTATCCGTGATGAGTTTAGTTGTGGTTTTTATACCTGGATGAGATAGATTGTGCAGAGTATTAAAAATGTGTCGTCTATGTTCAGCAGGAACATAAGGACGTAATCTATTTTGAGATATGTCGCAATATAATTGTTCTTTGGTTCCTGGAATAGCGATGCGTTTCAGGTTGAGAGCAGTATCTGATTTTAAGAGCGTTACCAGTTCTTCATCTTCGTCTTGAGATTTAGCAATAACGGAGTGATCCAAAGGCGATGTTATGGCTTCTGTTCTTGAGAAAGCGTCGGCTACAATGTTTTGTTGTCCACTAACATAGCGAACATCTGTTGTAAACTGCGACAAGAAAGAAACTTAATTGATTTAACTGTATTGGCGGCAGCTTGTCCTTTCGCTGGGAAAAGGCGTGAATTAAAGGTTTGTGGTCAGTAAACCAAATGAAATGTCTCCCTTCCAGTAAGCTTCGAAAATGTTGCACTGCTTCGTATCCAGCCAAAAGTTCTCGATAATATGCTGGCCATAGTTGTTGTTTCTCAGATAGTTTTTTTGAAAAGAAGCCCAAAGGTTGCCAAGTGCCATTGATGTACTGCTGTAATACTGCACCGATAGAATGGTTGGATACATCGCTAAATAATGCTGTTTGAGCATTTGGAACTGGGTGTGCTAGTAATGTTGCTTTAGCCAATTCTTTCTTGCAAGTCTCGAAGTTATCTTGAAGCTGTGGGGTCCAAGAAATTGGTTGTGATCCAGATTTGGTAGATCCTGAGAGCAGCTTGTGTAGCGGAGCAAGAAATTCAGCTATGTGAGGAATAAACCTTCGATAATAATTAATCATTCCTATGAAGCGTCGCAGCTTTGAGTAGGTTGCCGGTAGCGGATATTCTTGGAGATCGTTGATACGGTCTTGTGGTGGCATAGTTCCATCTTTAGAAATTTCATAACCAAGAAATGTAACTTTGGGTGCACCTAATACGCATTTCGCTGGATTAATGACAACGCCGTGGTCTTTCAGACGTTGAAATAATTGGCGGAGATGATCTTGGTGTTCTTCTAGCGATGTAGATGATATAAGAATATCATCTAGGTATGCGTAACAAAAATCCAGACCTTGTGTAACCTCATCTATAAATCGCTGAAATGTTTGTGCTGCGTTCCTTAGTCCAAAAGTCATATACGGGAACTCAAACAGCCCAAATGGTGTTATTATTGCTGTTTTTGCAATATCATCAGGATGAACTGGAATCTGCTGAAAGGCTTTCACTAAGTCGATCACTGAAAATATAGTACATCCTGCTAAATTATGGGCGAAGTCCGCAATATGACGAACGGGATATTTGTCTGGAATTGTGCGTGAGTTGAGTAGCCGATAATCTCCGCATGGACGCCACGTCGAATCCTTTTTCTGTGTCAGATGTAGAGGTGAAGACCAAGAACTATCGGAGGGTCTTGCAATGCCTAATTCTACCATATTCTTAAATTCTTCTTTGGCTACGCGAAGTAATTCTGGCTTGAGGCGCCGTGGTCCAGAAGAAACTGGAGGTCCTGGAGTGGTTCTGATATAATGAAATGTTTTGTGTTTGCTTTCTTGACACAAGCCTGATGGTCTGGTGATGGATGGAAAATCAGCTAATAATTTGTTGTATGCACTGTCTCCAAATATAGACTTGACACTTTGTATCCGAGAGAATGTGACACATCCTGGAGATGACAATGATGTCAGGTTGTCATGTAGACGAGAATTCTTTATATCAATAATGATATTGTAGTACGCCAAAAAGTCTGCTCCAAGTATAGGCATTGTTACGTCTGCTACGATGAATCTCCAAGTAAAATTTCTTCTTAGTCCAAAATCTAATTGTAAAATAATATCCCCGTACGTGCGTATGTTGGTTCCATTGGCTGCAGACAAAGTATAGTTTAGTTGAGGATTAGGTTTAGCAGTTAAGCGCCTTGGATACACGCAAACGTCTGAACCTGTGTCGACCAAAAACTGTACCTTAGTTCTGCGATCACTTATGAAGAGGCGACGGCTTGATGAAGAGCAAGGATAGGTCGCCATCACTCCTTGCCGTTGGAGTTTTCCTCTCTGAACGAACAATGACTCTCGCATTTTCTTGCCTTCTTTCCGAATTTGGCGTGGTACCAACAGAATGTTTTTCGGTTGCGCGATCTAGAAGTACTTCTCGGCCTGAAGAAGTGGTTAGACCTGTCTTGTCGAAATGGGCTACAGTTTCTATTTGCTGATAGGTTGAGTCTGCTACGATAGGTTAACTTGGCTAATTTCTCTGTAAGATCTTCCACACGCTGTGTTAGTTGATCATTTTTATCAATTAGTTTTTGTATGATGTCTTGCTGTTGGTTGTTACTAGTTGCTGCGACTACTGGCGGTTGTGCAATCTCACATATTTTGTCGGCGAGCGATGCAAGTTCTTCTAGGTCTCCATTGATCTGGGTTTGCAGTATTTGTTGAGTCTGTGCCGGTAGTCGTTGAATCCAGATTTCTCGTAGGAGTGAATTGTCGACTGTAGTTGTTCCGACCAATGAACGAAGGTGACGTAGGAACTGAGAAGGACTTCGATCACCAAATTCTTCTTGCAAAAGTAATTGTCTTATCCTTTGCCGTTCGGAAATTGATAGCCTTTTGATTAATTTCTCCTTTAGTTTTATGTATTTATTCTCTGCAGGCGGAGAATTTATCACGTCCTCAATCTGGAGTAAATATTTGCAATCTAGGTGAGCTATTACAAATTCATATTTAGCCAGGTCATTAATGATGCGGCATCGAGAAAATATTGCTTCGGCTATTGTGAACCACAATGTCGGTTTCTCACTTAAAAATGGCGGTAGATGCGGAGTGCGTGAGATTGCGTCCAGTTCCCCTTTAGTGTCCTGTATGTCTTTATTCATTGTTTTTTATTATCTTCTGTACGGATAGTGCTCTATAGTAATTCAGCTCACACCAATTATGTGGTCCAATTCAGCGTCGGGGTCACCAATTATGTGGGGTGGTCCCACATATAAAAATCAAGACACTATAAATGAAAAATAAAGTTTATTACAAAATTATAATAATTACAAAATCTTCTTGGTTGAATTCTGGTATTCTTGGTATTCCTCGCTTGGACTCCGTAGTTTTTCTAGGTATTGCCTGCTCGACCAGTAGAAGAGAAAAGAGATCGAGGATGGTAGCTGCTTTGGTTATATACCTGGTAGCCTGACCCCCTCCACACATTAGGGTCCCTAATAGTGTGGAGGCTAGTGTAGCTCTTTACTACTATTTTTCAATAGTGGGAGAGCTAGTGTCGCTGCATATTTTTATTTTTTACATATAGCAACCTATTGGTTAGTAGAAGAATTATCACTTTCATAATATTAGAGGGAATGTTCAATTTCTTAAGTTTGTTCAGTAAAATGCCATGATCAACATTATCGTAAGCCTTATGTATATCCGTCGCTAACAATAGGAGGTATCCGTTATTCGAATTAGATATATGAATGTCATTAGATAAGGTACTTAACAGATCACTTGTGCCTTGACCTCGTCTAAATCCAAATTGGTTTTGATTGAAGAGAGACTTGTTTTCTAAATACCACTCCAATCTATTCTTGATGATGGCTTCAAATGTCTTATTCAAACAAGATAATAATGAAATTGGTCGATAGGATTCTATCTTCAAAGGGTCTTTATTCGGTTTCAAGATGGGAATAATTATAATTTTTTTCCAATCCTCTGGAATCCAGCATGTAGAAAGAATTGAATTAAATACCTCTATGATTAGACATTTTAATGCTATGGGGCTCTTCTTTAACATAATGTATGAGATATTATCCATTCCTGGCACGCTGTCTTTTTTATTTTTTAATATATTATCAAATTCATATAGTCTGATAGGAGAAATTAAGTCATCGGGATCTCTTCCGAGATTATTTGCAAAATTCAGATTGATTTCATTGGAGACCAAGTCTGGAACGAACATTTTTAGCATGTCTTCGAAGAATGAGCTAGCGACTGGAGGCTTAGATGAGTTTCTATTATTTTTGTTGTTAAAAATTTTCACTATATTCCAAAGCTTTGATGTATTAACATTACTATTGAGCGAGTTTGTAAAATCCATCCACTTTTTTCTCTTTTTAGATTTGAGATTTTTTTTGTAATAGCGTTTATTTTTTGATACTCAATAAAATTGTTGTAAGTAAACTCGTCTACCATCTTTTTGTACGCTATTTTTCTTTTCCTGATCTGGTTTTCACATTCTTCGTCCCACCAGATAGCGGGTTTAAATTGCTTAATTGCCACTGTTTTACGTTCTTTGAAGTGTTTACCAGCTGCTTCGTTTATGATCTCGATAATGGCATCATATTTTGACTTATGATCCTCATGGAGGATCCATCACCACTTTTTTCAACTTATCTTCTATTTCCCATTCCATTTTCTGGAGGGATATACTCGTATATAATCTTTTACATCAAAGTTAGTTTTTAATGTAATGTTAATCGGCAAATGGTCAGATCCTAAGCTGCCCGCATAAATGTCCCACTGGATTTTGTCATATAGATTATTGGAACAAAAAGTAAGATCTATTGGCGTACCTTTCCTACTTGCCGTGCTGATAGTGGTTGGTCTTCCATCATTCATTATGGTGAGGTTTAGGTCTTCAATTATGTTGTATAGAATCTCGCCTCCTCTGTCAATGGAGGCACTACCCCAAGCTAAATTTTTGCAGATAAAATCCCCTATTATAAGTATTGGCATGGAAATAGTTTCAATTAAATCTTTAATGTTCTTGAAATATTCCTTAGAGTTCGGCGCACAATGGATTGAAATAATACATACCGGGTTTTCTAATTTTAAAATCACTGCACACATTTGGATAAGATGGCACTGAAATGGGTGGTTAATTTTCTCGCATAATATGTTGTCTTTGACTAGAATGGCAGTACCGCCATAACCGTCAACTGTGTCTTCTCGGAAAATCCGATAACCTTTGACAAAATATTTATGACCTTCTTTAAGCCAGGTTTCGGACAGACCTGCCACATGAATTTTATGAGACCACATATAATGTTCTATACTACTCTTGTTTGCTAACATTGATCTACAGTTATATTGTAAAATGTTTATTTGTTTCATAATGAAAGGAGTACTGATTGATTTATTTTTCTGAACTCACAGGTAAATCCTTATTAGATTTTTTCTTTTTTAAACTTGCAGGATCTATTTTGTGTTTAATTTTTACCATTTTGAGAAAAACATCACTTAACAAATTTTTTAATACGGGATCATTTGGATTATAGACGTCCTTTAGCAGCCTAATGAAATGATATAGGCCTCCTGATGTGTTAGGATCTTCACTTTTCCTATTAGATTTTACTTCATTTTCAGAATCAGAATCTGATTTGTTTTTCACTCTTTTTCTAGGGTTTTTAAAGTTTGCCTTGTCAGCCATATTTTCTTTATAAACAGGTTATATGTTATGTCCGATTACAGCCCCATTCTTTTCTCTCTTGGTTGAGGGTGGAACATGAATCCTTTTTGGTTTATTAAATGTCTGGAAGTTTGCAACATATCCTTGGTCTTCCTCCTCTTCCAGGTCCGATAGAACCATGAATTTATTGTTTATTAAAGCCCCACTCTGGTTAGAGTTCTTGATTTTCATAGGAGGGAAATCTTTATCTTTATTCAAGCTGCTAAGGTTAACTCTAACTGTTCTCGAGTATTTATCGTTATCAAAGATTTTTTTTGCTTCGTAGAAAGATAAATTCTGTGTTGCCATTAATTCATTAATATTTTTATATCTTTTATAGATCCTGCAATCTTTATTATAAGCCTCGTGGTTATCTTTGCACAGGCAGCATAGATTGTTGGTATCTTCTAAACATACGTCTTTAATATGAGGACCTGCACATTTGGGACACCTTAGGTCGTTCCGGCATTTTTCCCGAACGTGGCCAATACGCCAACATTTGTGGCATTGGGTGATCTTCTTAATATATGGGCTGACTGGGCATTTTACAGAATGTATACCTACCTTATCCGGCAGAATTGAACCTCTGAAAGATAATTTCACGCATTGCGAGTTGATTCTGCGTTTGTTGATGTTTTTTGGTATAAAACACTTTACGTCTATTACTGGAATGACTGATTCTATCTCTTCTAATATTTCTTCTGCCGTGAGATTAATATCTACATCAAAGATTATACCTTCCCTAATTAATAGGTATTTAGGAATGTAAGCTTTCAAATTATTAGCAGTAAAAAAATTATCGTCAAGAAGGCTATTTGCTGTTTTACCATTCCTAAGAACTAGTTTGACTTTATTGTTACCAATCATGATAATCTCCAGCAAATCTTCTTTCAGAATCGATCGTGATCTGTGTAGTAATTTTCCGAGAGCCATAGGGTGTAAACGTCCAATGTTTTTACTTAAAGATTCTACGTAAATGTAAAAAGGTCCAGTATCACACATATCAAAACGATTCGGTAAATGTATTTCATCAACGTTATTTTGATTAGAATTCTCATCACTAGGTACTTGCTCAATCATTTCAATATTTTGTGCTTCATTGCTTTTGTCACACACATTATCCATATTAATCGACTCTTCAATTCGAATTGACTCTTCAATCACCGTTTCAGCACTATTAATTTGCATTGGATTATGTTCCCTTCTTATTATGATCTCCTCATTATTAGAATTACGTAAATCTGTATTATTTTCATTTCCGACATAGTACACATTCCTTGCATTTGCAACAGTCACGCCAATTTCCGAACGTGTAGGAGGATTTTTATCGGGCGGACGGCCCTTTAATTGTCCAGTATCGGACTCCATAAAGACATTGATTTAATTAGCACAACAAAAATGCGGTTAATTTACTTAATTACCACTTATATTAATATAAAATACGCAATGTTTATACGACACTGCGTGCCCCCGGCAAGGGGACACGTGTTTAACGGTATCTATTTGTACACAATGCAGTCACTAACACAGGTCACTGGACAGGTAGAAAAAATATTAGTACTTTTTGATATTTATGGAAAGGTTATTATTTATTCACCGATGTTAACAGCTCAACGTCTGAACGAATACTGTCCGCAGGACTTTATTGGTAGGTATGTTCAGTAAGACCAAGTACTACTATCGTTATACCAAGTAAATCCTCTAATTGTAATATTAACAAATGTCAAAAAAACAACTTATTTTCTCGATAAATTTTTAAAATTATACTACTTGTAAGGCCGTAATATTTCAGTAAGTTCTATAAGACCATGATATATATCGCCAAAAAAAGTTCCATAAAAATCAGCTTAAATTTTACAAACAGTTAATTAAAAGAAAACGGCACGGTAGATTTTCACCTAAAACTAATCAGTATCATTCCCAACTAATATCTTTCGAACAGTTTTTGATTTTTTTAAATCGATTCGGTAGTTTGAGCTTGAATGTGGACGAAAAGTTTAACACTTTTTTTCAAATTACAAAAAAACGGCTTAGCAGATCGTCTCACAAAACTGACAAATTGTAGTCCTCATTGAGATACATCAAATGACTTTTAAATTTATGAAATCGGTTCAGGCGTTTTTGAGAAAACGTCGATCAAAGGTTTAATTTTGTCAAATGTCAAAGAAACGATAATAATTTTTGCAAACTTTGACGATTTTTCAAAATTAAACAACTTATCGTAGGGCCGTAATATTTTAGTATGATCTACAAGACTATGGTATTTACCATAAAAAAAAAATCATAAAAAGCGTCGATATTTTTTTTTTTTTAACTTTATTACAATTAAACGGCCCGGCCGATCTTTACCAAAAACTAATCAGCACGATTCCCAATCAATATATATCGAACGGTTTTTGAATTTTCAAAATTGATTCAGAATTGCGGACTAAAACGTGGACGAAAAAATTTTCACTTTTCTGCGATTTACAAAGAAACGGCCCGGCCAATCGTCGCACAAGACTGAGAAACGCTAGTCCTCATCGAGATATATCAAATGGCTTTTAAAATTTTGACATCGATTCAGCCGTTTTGGAGAAAACGTCGATTTACGGAAAAAAATCTGTTCACACACACACACACATACATACACACACACATACTTTTTCCAAATTGGGTTCATTCGATTCAGAATGGCTTGAAACGTCGAGAAAACATAAAATTAGCGAGTCGGATTTTTTTATGAAAATATAAACTCCTCCTTCGGGAAGTTAATAAAAATCGTCGATTTTTTTTAAAAACTTTATTACTAGAAAACGGCCCGGCCGATCTTTACCAAAAACTAATCAGCACGATTCCCAACGAATATCTTTCGAACGGTTTTTGAATTTTCAAAATCGATTAGGAATTGCGTGCTAAAACGTGGACGAAAATTTTTCCACTTTTCTGCGACATGCAAAGAAACGGCTCGGCCGATCGTCTCACAAAACTCAGAAACGAGAGTCCACATCGAAATACATCGAATGGCTTTTAAGTTTTTTAAATCGGTCCAACCGTTTTTGAGTAAACGTCGATTTACGGCAAAAAATCTGTTCACACACACGCACACACACACATACTTTTTCCAAATTTGGTCTCATTTGATTCAGAATGGCTTGAAACGTCGAGAAAACATATAATTAGCGAATCGGATTTTTTGATGAAAACATAAACTTCTCCTTCGGAAAGTTAAAAAAACGATCTTAGATAGCATGATGTTTCTTACTCAGTTTCAATGTACGAGTGACGTTGCAGTTTATGTGTAAAACGCTTGAATGCACAACAAGCACATGACATTTTGACAGTATTCAGTATGAATCAGAAGCATAATATATGCAAGTTGGAGCGTAACTTGGCCTTGCCATAACATTTGTCTGTTGTGCGGCTGAATCGGCTCATTAATCGGGCTGATTAGATTTTCTAAAGAAGAAAGGCCGCGTCGTTTCTTCATAATTTAAAAAAAACTAGTGGAGTATGGCATCGTACCTTAGGCAAATTGCTGGAACTTCCTGTAATATAATGAAATTTTCGAGGAATTTTAAATGTTTGCTAATCTGAAGCGATTTATATTACGTCGAATCATCGTCGAATAATTGTCCTTTGTTAGTGGACTGTAATTTTGATGATCGACGAAATATGAAATTTCCACGATGATTGTCATTTGAAAAGTCCTGTTACATATTTACGTTCGGTTTATTTTATTCTAATTTACAAATACGCGCTTTTTCTCTGACTGTTCATACTAAACTGACTATTTATATAAATTCCAGGCCCGACGGTGTACACCAAGGATGTCAAACTCAAAGGTGCAATCGGGCCGCATAAGCAAGGTTTAACTTCAAGCGGGCCGCATAAACAAGGTTTAACTTCGATATATATATATTGAGGATTTTTTGTTCGATGTTGAAACATATTGAAATGAATAAAACAGCCAATGCGTCGAATGTAAAGAATTTATTTTATTTTTTATACGTTTCGAGACTAGATATATATATATATATATATATATATATATATATATATATATATACAGGGCCGGTCCTGGGGTCCTCAGCGCCCGCATGCAAAATTTGTTCTTGCGCCCCCCCCCCAATAATTTTAACTGTTTTAACAGTATATCATTAAAAGTATATAAATATTTACATACATTTTTTCAATTAATTTTTAATCGTAAGAAAAAATTAGATATAATTTAAAAGCGTATAAAATACATGGATTTTAAATTTATTTAGAAAATCGAGGCAATTCGCGGGTTGATCGTAATCAAACATTTTAAAATTTCCAAGTATTTAATAACATTTGAACATTCTACTTATTTATTATGCGATTTATTCTATTAAGCAAATCGAGAAAAAAAACTAGCCTTTAAAACTAACATAGCTCTCGTATTTCACGTAAGATTTTTTAAATTTTATTTTAATTTATTTTTCAGTATTTACAATATTAAAGAGTGCATCGTAAACTTTTCCTTATTGATAAAGCCCGAATTGATTCATCATTAGATTCAGAGTATCAGATTGTTGTTTTGAAGTTAAATTTTTAACGTATTTTATAAGTATTGGCCAAAGATCAGTAAAAGATGCAAAGAAATCACATATTTCCTGAATATTGAAAAAAAGTGATTGTATTTGTATCTGTATTATTTTTGCATTTAAATTTAGAATAGGGACCACTAGATATGAACAAAGCTCAACAATTTTTGTTCCAAAGTCATTTTTGGATTGTTTCCCTAACACTAACCACGCATGTCTTCAACGTTCAAAGTTCATCAGATGCGATACATTTAAAACAAAACCAAAAGTTACAATTCAATTTCTCGGAATAAACAATCTATTTTCTAAGCACTGACCCCCCATTTTCCATTTTTTCTATTATAATTAGTTTATATTTCTTTAATAAATACCGTTTCAAATAAATCAGCTCGCAATTTTTCATCAATAACGCCCAATAATTAATTTAAACTTTCGTAGGTTTGCGCTTAGGGGATGAACACTAGATATTTTTTTTTATTTCACGTTAATTTCAAACGAAGAAAAAATGTAATAAGTACATTAAACAATAAGCAGAACAATAATTTACTAACTTGTAGAGTTAATAATCGGTTAATTGTTTCTAATGTATCACATTGCAAACTCAATATGCTTTTTGTGTCTCCGTATCCATAGTTAAGTTAGATTGTTTATTATAAACTATTTAAAAAAAAATTAAAAAAAACAATAATATATTACAAATTTCATTTCCGAATCTCGTTTTGGCGCCCCCTAAGGCGTGCGCCCGCATTTTTCGCATGCATCGCATGCAAGGCAGGACCGGCCCTGTATATATATATATATATATATATATATATATATATATATTAGGGTGGGCCGAATCATTATAGAAGTAAAATTAAGCGATATGGGCACCTTTTCATATGAAATATATGTGTTATTTAAATGAATTTTGACTTCAAAACCATATATCGCAAATAACTCTTTAGCCAGCGAAATTTTCAATAAAATACTGTTTTTAATAAGTTAATATATTAATTTAGGCATGTGAATAATTCCAATTGTAAGTTATATTTCTTTTAATAGTTTGTACGGGGGTTTTTAAATCGGGTTTAGTTTGTTGTTATTTATTTCCATCAGAGTGCGCTAGTATTTTTTTATAATAATTCTCGAACTTTCGAAAAGAATATATTAATGTGGAAAATTCGCATAAATCTTCATTCAGTTCTCCAGTTAGACGTGAAGTATCAATGGCGAATTCTTATTTAAATTCAGGCGCAAGTGCTAGTAATTTGAATCATATGCGCTCGCATGATCAAATTACATTTGGGGAAGCAAAAGAATTTACTGGTGTAAATCTTCCGACAAGTATGGAAATTATCAGGTATTATTTTTATTTGGCCGAAGAATCAAAAAAACAAAATAAAATGTTTTCATATAAAACATTTACTCCAAATGTGGTAACGAAATTGATTCAGACGTGGGAAAAAATTGATATTCCAATTATGGAGAAACGAAGTATCGCTAGAAAATTGAACCGATTGATTGATAAATATAAAAGTACAAATAAAAGCAAGTCTACCCAAGCATCATTTCAGGAGTTTGTAGAATCCACGAAAGAATTATTTTATATTGGAAAATGCAAATGCGATTTGCGAAGATTACTGTGTTCTTGTGGATTGATCCCAAAACATTTACAAGCGTTTATGATGGATCAACATAATGAGAGGAAATCTACGATACCAGAATATATTATAAAAATTGAAGATGAAGTATCAGAATCTACAATAACTAGCAATATTACTCCAGGTGAGACATATACTCCAGATGTTGATTTTGATTTTAAAAGCAGTTCGGAAAGTTTACAAAATACTTCTCATATAAAACGTGGTCCATATAGTCGAAGATATAAGGCTCCAAGCTATGCCTTAATGTGCGACAGATTTGCAATTTCTGATAGAGTTGGGTCTGGCGTGGTGACGGCAATCCTGCGTGACCTGGGCATAACGGATGATTGGGGCAATCCTGTCATTATGGACAAAAATAAAAGCGTTCGCGAGAGGCAGAAAAATAGGCAAGCTCTACACAAACGATATGATTCTTCTGAATTAATAGCATTTTCATTCGACGGCCGAAAAAATGATTCTATTACCATGGAAAAAATCGATAAGAAGTTTCACCCACGAATGATTAAAGAAGCGCATTTAGTTATTTTAAAGGAACCGAATGGCCAATTGTTGGGTTACACAAAATTGGAAAATGAAGATTCGGAAAGTAAAGTAATCAAATTGAACGAGTTTTTCGCCGATAAAGGAATAGCTCTCGATTCTTTGATAGGCATATGTTGCGATGGTGAACCAGCAAATACAGGCGTAAAAAATGGTATTTTACGTCGATTTGAAATTCAGTTAAACAGGCCACTGCATTGGTTTGTGTGTCTTCTCCACTTTAACGAACTTCCACTTCGCCATTTATTTAACTATTTGGAAAAATCATTGACCACTGGACCACGAACAAAAACTGGAATATTAAGCAAACAAATTGAAACATGCGAAAATATACCGGTGAGTTATAACATATTTACTATTTTTAATACCCTATGTTCAAATTCAATATAATTTATTTTTTCCTATATACTTCCAGCCGGTAAAAGACTTTGAAACAATCCCACTTGAAAATTTGGCTGATATAAGTCCTGCTGAATCGACAACTGACTCAAGTTATTTAATAAAAATAGCTAAAGCAGTTGCTTCTGGAGAAGTATCGACAGACTTAGCTAACATGAAACCAGGGCCAATAGCACATTCCCGTTGGCTCACGAAGGCTAGTAGGTTACTTCGGTTATATGTAACTACTAATAAGCCTTCCAAAAATTTGAAAATTCTGGCAAACTACGTAATGAAAGTATATATTCCAATGTACTTTAACATTAAATATTACAACTCTGTGGTGTATGGTAGTATATTATTTTATAAATTTATTAGCTGGACGCAATATTTAGACTCGAATTTGAGACAAATTGTGAACAATGTTGCTAAAGAAAACGCATACTATGCTCACTCAGAAAATATTTTATTAGCAATGTTGTTTGATAATAAAAAGGAAATACGAGATTCAGCTATAAGAAAAATCTTATATTACCGTAATAATGTGGAAGACCTGACGCAATTGAGAGATTACAAAACACCCGAAATAAATTTCGAATGCACCGACTATACTAATATGATAGATATGGATGATTATTCAAATATATCCGAACCAGCCTTTACGCTAAATATTCCTCATGAACATCTAGTACAATATCTACA
>NW_020538454.1:22500-30000 GCF_003426905.1 Ctenocephalides felis
GTTAGAACTAGGGCGGTATCTGATCGCCTTCGAACCTCTAACTTTCGTTCTTGATTGATGAAAACACATTTGGCAAATGCTTTCGCTTCTGTCCGTCTTGCGACGATCCAAGAATTTCACCTCTAACGTCGCAATACGAATGCCCCCAGTTGTCCCTATTAATCATTACCTCGGAATTCCGAAAACCAACAAAATAGAACCGAGGTCCTATTCCATTATTCCATGCACACAATATTCAGGCGAATGAGCCTGCTTTAAGCACTCTAATTTGTTCAAAGTAAACGTACCGGCCCACCTCGACACTCGGTGAAGAGCACCTTGGTAGGATTTTGAGTTGGGCCGCCTTTTTACGGGCTAAGCCCACCGGTAGGACGTCCCACAGACATGCCAGTTGAACACCGCGAGCGGTGAACCGACAGTGTGGGACACAGATTCAACTACGAGCTTTTTAACCGCAACAACTTTAATATACGCTATTAGAGCTGGAATTACCGCGGCTGCTGGCACCAGACTGGCCCTCTAATAGATCCTCGTTAAAGGATTTAAAGTGTACTCATTCCGATTACGGGGCCTCGGATGAGTCCCGTATCGTTATTTTTCGTCACTACCTCCCCGTGCCGGGAGTGGGTAATTTGCGCGCCTGCTGCCTTCCTTGGATGTGGTAGCCGTTTCTCAGGCTCCCTCTCCGGAATCGAACCCTGATTCCCCGTTACCCGTAACAACCATGGTAGTCGCAGAAACTACCATCGACAGTTGATAAGGCAGACATTTGAAAGATGCGTCGCCGGTACTAGACCGTGCGATCGGCACAAAGTTATTCAGAGTCACCAAGTCAAACGGTGAGCAAGGCAAGCCCGCCACCGATTGGTTTTGATCTAATAAAAGCATTCCTTCCATCTCTGGTCGGAACTCTATTTGCATGTATTAGCTCTAGAATTACCACAGTTATCCAAGTAATGTGGGTACGATCTAAGGAACCATAACTGATGTAATGAGCCATTCGCGGTTTCACCTTAATGTGGCTTGCACTGAGACATGCATGGCTTAATCTTTGAGACAAGCATATACTACTGGCAGGATCAACCAGGGTGCTATATATATAATAGCATAGTGCGTAAATGTCCCTCGGCGTCACCCGAGAGACCACACTTTGTATAGAAAAGTTCGATGAATATTTCTAAACAACGAATTTTCTTACATATATATATCTGAGTCGTACGATATTCCCTGGACATGACGAACAGTTTACATCGCGACTTGATATTTTATATATTCTGCGCTTACACAGAGGCTAGACCTTTAACAACCGTCGAAACGGCGGTCCGTACATGAAATTTGCGGTCCGCAGACCCAGTTAATTTCAAACAGTCTCTTTACCCTTCGTTAGATTGAAAACGTCGGGGCGAATTCATTATAAGAATTCATCGTTATAACTAACTTTTATTCTCGCTCGGAGAGTATTGAGTTGATTGCATTTGTATATTTTATTTTCCGCATAAGAGTCTTTGCGTCAACGACACATGCCCGCGGATATGCTGTACAGTATGGTTGAACACTTATAAATAAGGTCCAGAACCCGGCCGTAAACCGACATCCAACATATACGGCGTATATTATTCTAGACACGGTCTACGACAGTTTGACCTGCAGCGACGGGTCGCCTCGGGTTACCGTGCGAACCATCACCGCGATGGTCTGGACAGGCTATATGGCGGGTCGCAAGAAAATAAATTCTCTAGGACGCGCAACCACTTTAGCAATTTTAGAGCACGTTGTGGTCCAAAAACAAACGTCCTCGCTTTAAAATTGAAATACGAATATTTCACTGTGTGTGAGATTGAAAAATCTGCTTTCGCTGATTTTTCATTTTCTTAAAACAACGCAATGAAGCGAATGTTCAAATTCGCACAATTTGAATAAAATGTGCAGAGTATATAGAATACTAACGCAAGCGTTTACTACAATCGACTTTAAAACACTAGACTTTCATCTAGCGCCCAAAGAATTGATTGAGCTATGCGTTTAAAGTATAATATTCAAAAAGAACGCCGTTTTCACAACGAACTTCGTCATTCGCTCAGGCATCTGGCGATACCGAGCAGATATACATGGCAGTGCTCTCACACAATGCATAAGAGCGCTAAGCGGTTGTAAACTGCGTCACGCTGCTTTTGCACACTGCGCAATATTTTGCGACTAGCTCCGGTCAAACGTTAATGAAACGAATGATCATTGCCAGAAGCTTTTGCCCACAGTATATTATACTATAGGAGCGCACTTGATTACAGCAATAATTTGTCGAGTAATCACAAGATTTCATATTTGTGGTCAGCAGACCCAAATAATTTTAACTCGCACCGATCGAACGTTCATAAATGAATGATCCTCGGTGCGAGAAGCTTCGTCAGTTCTGCTGCACCACCCATCTATTTGACTTTAGTCCATTTGTAAAATCCTATATTATTAAAATATATAGATTTTATATTTGCGGTCCGCAGACCCAAATAATTTCAACTCGCTCCGATCAAACGTTCATAAAACGAAAGACCATCGCTGCGAGAAGCTTTGCTAGTTCTGCTATATTCACATATATTTGACCGTAGTCAATTTGTAAAATTCTATATTATTAAAATATATAGATTTCATATTTGCGGTCCGCAGACCCAAATAATTTCAACTCTCTCTGATCGAACGTTTAAAAACGAATGATCCTACCACCAGTTATCTATAGCCGCAAACCAGCATCCGAATATATACGGGGTATATAATTCTAGATGTGGCTCACAACATTATTAAAAGTTACGCTAATATATCATTGACAGACTAAAAGTATCGAATATGATGTAAAAACTACACCGGGGAATGATATCCGTACCCGCCCGAACAACATAGCGTACTTTAGCCTGAGCTCGCTCGCATCGCACTCGACACGACCTATCCCCCTATATAAGGCGCGCGGCCACAGCGTAGGTATTTGACTGAGTCCCAAGCGATGTGCATTTGACCTGCGGCGAGGGCCTGCTCGCGCTTACGGTGTGAATCGTCAAGACAAAAGTCTGGGAAAATTTCGAACTGTGAACCCTTATGATAGAAAAATTTTTGTCGAAAATTTTGTTAGATGTTCAAACAGTTTTATATATATGGACAATATGAATTATAGTTAATTATTGAGTTTTTAGGTGTTTTTTGGGTTTTTTTAAACTTTTGTATAAAATTATGTATTTATTGATTTTTATAGATCTCAATGAATATAAAACGAATTTATATATAGTTATATTATTTTTTATAATTATTTGTTTAAATTTTCTAATTTTACAATAAATGTTCAAACCAGTTTTCCTCGATTTTCTCTTAAACCGTAAAAGATACGAAAAAACTTTGTTCGTACGAAAGATGCAGAATAAAATTACGAATAAAATGGTATATAAATGGTTAGGTGTGTTCATATAATTTTCTCTAGATTTTCCGATTTTTCCGAATTTTCACGACGGCAACTCGCCTGTAGGCCACACCGTTGGGAATTCGAAGTTGTGATATATGGGAAAAGAACTAAGAATTTTGAGACCTTTCTAATGATGTATAATAGTTTATATGTTTTCTTTAGAGAAATATCGAATCGTGAAGAGTATTGCTCCAACCTAGCCGCACTTTGCATTTTGACATGTTAACATCTACACATATTGCTCTATAACATAAAACCGTAAAAGATACGAAAAAACTTTGTTCGTACGAAAGATGCAGAATAAAATTACGAATAAAATGGTATATAAATGGTTAGGTGTGTTCATATAATTTTCTCTAGATTTTCCGATTTTTCCGAATTTTCACGACGGCAACTCGCCTGTAGGCCACACCGTTGGGAATTCGAAGTTGTGATATATGGGAAAAGAACTAAGAATTTTGAGACCTTTCTAATGATGTATAATAGTTTATATGTTTTCTTTAGAGAAATATCGAATCGTGAAGAGTATTGCTCCAACCTAGCCGCACTTTGCATTTTGACATGTTAACATCTACACATATTGCTCTATACATAAAAACCGTAAAAGATACGAAAAAACTTTGTTCGTACGAAAGATGCAGAATAAAATTACGAATAAAATGGTATATAAATGGTTAGGTGTGTTCATATAATTTTCTCTAGATTTTCCGATTTTTCCGAATTTTCACGACGGCAACTCGCCTGTAGGCCACACCGTTGGGAATTCGAAGTTGTGATATATGGGAAAAGAACTAAGAATTTTGAGACCTTTCTAATGATGTATAATAGTTTATATGTTTTCTTTAGAGAAATATCGAATCGTGAAGAGTATTGCTCCAACCTAGCCGCACTTTGCATTTTGACATGTTAACATCTACACATATTGCTCTTATACTAAAAAACCGTAAAAGATACGAAAAAACTTTGTTCGTACGAAAGATGCAGAATAAAATTACGAATAAAATGGTATATAAATGGTTAGGTGTGTTCATATAATTTTCTCTAGATTTTCCGATTTTTCCGAATTTTCACGACGGCAACTCGCCTGTAGGCCACACCGTTGGGAATTCGAAGTTGTGATATATGGGAAAAGAACTAAGAATTTTGAGACCTTTCTAATGATGTATAATAGTTTATATGTTTTCTTTAGAGAAATATCGAATCGTGAAGAGTATTGCTCCAACCTAGCCGCACTTTGCATTTTGACATGTTAACATCTACACATATTGCTCTATAACATAAAAACCGTAAAAGATACGAAAAAACTTTGTTCGTACGAAAGATGCAGAATAAAATTACGAATAAAATGGTATATAAATGGTTAGGTGTGTTCATATAATTTTCTCTAGATTTTCCGATTTTTCCGAATTTTCACGACGGCAACTCGCCTGTAGGCCACACCGTTGGGAATTCGAAGTTGTGATATATGGAAAAAGAACTAAGAATTTTGAGACCTTTCTAATGATGTATAATAGTTTATATGTTTTCTTTAGAGAAATATCGAATCGTGAGGAGTATTGCTCCAACCTAGCCGCACTTTGCATTTTGACAAGTTAACAACTACACAGATTGCCTTATACTGTCTAAACCGTAAAAGATACAAAAAAACTTTGTTCGTACGAAAGATGCAGAATAAAATTACGAATAAAATGGTATATAAATGGTTAGGTGTGTTCATATAATTTTCTCTAGATTTTCCGATTTTTCCGAATTTTCACGACGGCAACTCGCCTGTAGGCCACACCGTTGGGAATTCGAAGTTGTGATATATGGGAAAAGAACTAAGAATTTTGAGACCTTTCTAATGATGTATAATAGTTTATATGTTTTCTTTAGAGAAATATCGAATCGTGAAGAGTATTGCTCCAACCTAGCCGCACTTTGCATTTTGACATGTTAACATCTACACATATTGCTCTATAACATAAAAACCGTAAAAGATACGAAAAAACTTTGTTCGTACGAAAGATGCAGAATAAAATTACGAATAAAATGGTATATAAATGGTTAGGTGTGTTCATATAATTTTCTCTAGATTTTCCGATTTTTCCGAATTTTCACGACGGCAACTCGCCTGTAGGCCACACCGTGCAAAATTCGAAGTTGTGATGTATGGAAAAAGAACTAAGAATTTTGAGACCTTTCTAATGATGTATAATAGTTTATATGTTTTCTTTAGAGAAATATCGAATCGTGAGGAGTGTTGCTCTAACCTATCCGCACTTTGCATTTTGACAAGTTAACAACTACACAGATTGCCTTATACTGTCAAAACCGTAAAAGATACAAAAAAACTTTGTTCGTACGAAAGATGCAGAATAAAATTACGAATAAAATGATGTATAACTCGATATATGTCATAATATATTTTTCATGAGATTTTTCAATTTTTACTTTAAATTAAAAAATGTTTGAAATTTTTCGCTGACTTTAAATTCATTTGCGGGTTATGCTTTTTTTTACAATATTGTTTCAAATGATGTAAAAAGTTAAATTAGCGAGGTGCCTCAATATGCAAAAAATTGGCCCACTCTATTGATATTTCTTAGTAAAACCCGTATATTTAACCACAGTTTTCTAAGAAACCAATGACTAGGGTGGGCCGAATCATTATAGAAGTAAAATTAAGCGATATGGGCACCTTTTCATATGAAATATATGTGTTATTTAAATGAATTTTGACTTCAAAACCATATATCGCAAATAACTCTTTAGCCAGCGAAATTTTCAATAAAATACTGTTTTTAATAAGTTAATATATTAATTTAGGCATGTGAATAATTCCAATTGTAAGTTATATTTCTTTTAATAGTTTGTACGGGGGTTTTTAAATCGGGTTTAGTTTGTTGTTATTTATTTCCATCAGAGTGCGCTAGTATTTTTTTATAATAATTCTCGAACTTTCGAAAAGAATATATTAATGTGGAAAATTCGCATAAATCTTCATTCAGTTCTCCAGTTAGACGTGAAGTATCAATGGCGAATTCTTATTTAAATTCAGGCGCAAGTGCTAGTAATTTGAATCATATGCGCTCGCATGATCAAATTACATTTGGGGAAGCAAAAGAATTTACTGGTGTAAATCTTCCGACAAGTATGGAAATTATCAGGTATTATTTTTATTTGGCCGAAGAATCAAAAAAACAAAATAAAATGTTTTCATATAAAACATTTACTCCAAATGTGGTAACGAAATTGATTCAGACGTGGGAAAAAATTGATATTCCAATTATGGAGAAACGAAGTATCGCTAGAAAATTGAACCGATTGATTGATAAATATAAAAGTACAAATAAAAGCAAGTCTACCCAAGCATCATTTCAGGAGTTTGTAGAATCCACGAAAGAATTATTTTATATTGGAAAATGCAAATGCGATTTGCGAAGATTACTGTGTTCTTGTGGATTGATCCCAAAACATTTACAAGCGTTTATGATGGATCAACATAATGAGAGGAAATCTACGATACCAGAATATATTATAAAAATTGAAGATGAAGTATCAGAATCTACAATAACTAGCAATATTACTCCAGGTGAGACATATACTCCAGATGTTGATTTTGATTTTAAAAGCAGTTCGGAAAGTTTACAAAATACTTCTCATATAAAACGTGGTCCATATAGTCGAAGATATAAGGCTCCAAGCTATGCCTTAATGTGCGACAGATTTGCAATTTCTGATAGAGTTGGGTCTGGCGTGGTGACGGCAATCCTGCGTGACCTGGGCATAACGGATGATTGGGGCAATCCTGTCATTATGGACAAAAATAAAAGCGTTCGCGAGAGGCAGAAAAATAGGCAAGCTCTACACAAACGATATGATTCTTCTGAATTAATAGCATTTTCATTCGACGGCCGAAAAAATGATTCTATTACCATGGAAAAAATCGATAAGAAGTTTCACCCACGAATGATTAAAGAAGCGCATTTAGTTATTTTAAAGGAACCGAATGGCCAATTGTTGGGTTACACAAAATTGGAAAATGAAGATTCGGAAAGTAAAGTAATCAAATTGAA
>NW_020538454.1:37500-43224 GCF_003426905.1 Ctenocephalides felis
TGCCAAGGCTTTTGCCCACAGTATATTATACTATGGGAGCGCACAACATTTAGTCTGCAACATTATATTGCGACATATAGCACACGTTTCATTCACTTAATAGTAAATGTACGTTAATGATCCTTCCGCAGGTTCACCTACGGAAACCTTGTTACGACTTTTACTTCCTCTAAATAATCAAGTTTGGTTATCTTCCCAGCAACATCGGCAATGTCGAAACGCTGCCGCGCACCGGTCCGAAGACCTCACTAAATAATTCAATCGGTAGTAGCGACGGGCGGTGTGTACAAAGGGCAGGGACATAATCAACGCAAGCTTATGACTCGCGCTTACTAGGAATTCCTCGTTCATGGGGAAGAATTGCAAGCCCCAATCCCTAGCACGAAGAGGCTTCAACGGATTACCCGGACCTTTCGGCCAAGGAAAACCTGCTGATCTCTTCAGTGTAGCGCGCGTGCGGCCCAGAACATCTAAGGGCATCACAGACCTGTTATTGCTCAATTTCGTGCGACTAAATGTCGCCTGTCCCTCTAAGAAGATATATTTGTACGCCGGTAGTGAGAACCACAACCAACAACGACCGAAGCCGAAGCGGAGGGTCTTTGCGATACCAGAAAGTACGTCTATTTAGCAGGCTAGAGTCTCGTTCGTTATCAGAATTAACCAGACAAATCACTCCACCAACTAAGAACGGCCATGCACCACCACCCACCGAATCAAGAAAGAGCTCTCAATCTGTCAATCCTTCCGGTGTCTGGACCTGGTGAGGTTTCCCGTGTTGAGTCAAATTAAGCCGCAGGCTCCACTCCTTGTAGTGCCCTTCCGTCAATTCCTTTAAGTTTCAGCTTTGCAACCATACTTCCCCCGGAACCCAAAAGCTTTGGTTTCCCGGAAGCTGCCCGCCGAGTCATCGGAGAACCTTCGGCGGATCGCTAGCTGGCATCGTTTATGGTTAGAACTAGGGCGGTATCTGATCGCCTTCGAACCTCTAACTTTCGTTCTTGATTGATGAAAACACATTTGGCAAATGCTTTCGCTTCTGTCCGTCTTGCGACGATCCAAGAATTTCACCTCTAACGTCGCAATACGAATGCCCCCAGTTGTCCCTATTAATCATTACCTCGGAATTCCGAAAACCAACAAAATAGAACCGAGGTCCTATTCCATTATTCCATGCACACAATATTCAGGCGAATGAGCCTGCTTTAAGCACTCTAATTTGTTCAAAGTAAACGTACCGGCCCACCTCGACACTCGGTGAAGAGCACCTTGGTAGGATTTTGAGTTGGGCCGCCTTTTTACGGGCTAAGCCCACCGGTAGGACGTCCCACAGACATGCCAGTTGAACACCGCGAGCGGTGAACCGACAGTGTGGGACACAGATTCAACTACGAGCTTTTTAACCGCAACAACTTTAATATACACTATTAGAGCTGGAATTACCGCGGCTGCTGGCACCAGACTGGCCCTCTAATAGATCCTCGTTAAAGGATTTAAAGTGTACTCATTCCGATTACGGGGCCTCGGATGAGTCCCGTATCGTTATTTTTCGTCACTACCTCCCCGTGCCGGGAGTGGGTAATTTGCGCGCCTGCTGCCTTCCTTGGATGTGGTAGCCGTTTCTCAGGCTCCCTCTCCGGAATCGAACCCTGATTCCCCGTTACCCGTAACAACCATGGTAGTCGCAGAAACTACCATCGACAGTTGATAAGGCAGACATTTGAAAGATGCGTCGCCGGTACTAGACCGTGCGATCGGCACAAAGTTATTCAGAGTCACCAAGTCAAACGGTGAGCAAGGCAAGCCCGCCACCGATTGGTTTTGATCTAATAAAAGCATTCCTTCCATCTCTGGTCGGAACTCTATTTGCATGTATTAGCTCTAGAATTACCACAGTTATCCAAGTAATGTGGGTACGATCTAAGGAACCATAACTGATGTAATGAGCCATTCGCGGTTTCACCTTAATGTGGCTTGCACTGAGACATGCATGGCTTAATCTTTGAGACAAGCATATACTACTGGCAGGATCAACCAGGGTGCTATATATATAATAGCATAGTGCGTAAATGTCCCTCGGCGTCACCCGAGAGACCACACTTTGTATAGAAAAGTTCGATGAATATTTCTAAACAACGAATTTTCTTACATATATATATCTGAGTCGTACGATATTCCCTGGACATGACGAACAGTTTACATCGCGACTTGATATTTTATATATTCTGCGCTTACACAGAGGCTAGACCTTTAACAACCGTCGAAACGGCGGTCCGTACATGAAATTTGCGGTCCGCAGACCCAGTTAATTTCAAACAGTCTCTTTACCCTTCGTTAGATTGAAAACGTCGGGGCGAATTCATTATAAGAATTCATCGTTATAACTAACTTTGATTCTCGCTCGGAGAGTATTGAGTTGATTGCATTTGTATATTTTATTTTCCGCATAAGAGTCTTTGCGTCAACGACACATGCCCGCGGATATGCTGTACAGTATGGTTGAACACTTATAAATAAGGTCCAGAACCCGGCCGTAAACCGACATCCAAACATATACGGCGTATATTATTCTAGAACGGTCTACGACAGTTTGACCTGCAGCGACGGGTCGCCTCGGGTTACCGTGCGAACCATCACCGCGATGGTCTGGACAGGCTATATGGCGGGTCGCAAGAAAATAAATTCTCTAGGACGCGCAACCACTTTAGCAATTTTAGAGCACGTTGTGGTCCAAAAACAAACGTCCTCGCTTTAAAATTGAAATACGAATATTTCACTGTGTGTGAGATTGAAAAATCTGTTTCGCTGATTTTTCATTTTCTTAAAACAACGCAATGAAGCGAATGTTCAAATTCGCACAATTTGAATAAAATGTGCAGAGTATATAGAATACTAACGCAAGCGTTTACTACAATCGACTTTAAAACACTAGACTTTCATCTAGCGCCCAAAGAATTGATTGAGCTATGCGTTTAAAGTATAATATTCAAAAGAACGCCGTTTTCACAACGAACTTCGTCATTCGCTCAGGCATCTGGCGATACCGAGCAGATATACATGGCAGTGCTCTCACACAATGCATAAGAGCGCTAAGCGGTTGTAAACTGCGTCACGCTGCTTTTGCACACTGCGCATATTTTGCGACTAGCTCCGGTCAAACGTTATGAAACGAATGATCATTGCCAGAGGCTTTTGCCCACAGTATATTATACTATGGGAGCGCACAACATTTAGTCTGCAACATTATATTGCGACATATAGCACACGTTTCATTCACTTAATAGTAAATGTACGTTAATGATCCTTCCGCAGGTTCACCTACGGAAACCTTGTTACGACTTTTACTTCCTCTAAATAATCAAGTTTGTTATCTTCCCAGCAACATCGGCAATGTCGAAACGCTGCCGCGCACCGGTCCGAAGACCTCACTAAATAATTCAATCGGTAGTAGCGACGGGCGGTGTGTACAAAGGGCAGGGACATAATCAACGCAAGCTTATGACTCGCGCTTACTAGGAATTCCTCGTTCATGGGGAAGAATTGCAAGCCCCAATCCCTAGCACGAAGAGGCTTCAACGGATTACCCGGACCTTTCGGCCAAGGAAAACCTGCTGATCTCTTCAGTGTAGCGCGCGTGCGGCCCAGAACATCTAAGGGCATCACAGACCTGTTATTGCTCAATTTCGTGCGACTAAATGTCGCCTGTCCCTCTAAGAAGATATATTTGTACGCCGGTAGTGAGAACCACAACCAACAACGACCGAAGCCGAAGCGGAGGGTCTTTGCGATACCAGAAAGTACGTCTATTTAGCAGGCTAGAGTCTCGTTCGTTATCAGAATTAACCAGACAAATCACTCCACCAACTAAGAACGGCCATGCACCACCACCCACCGAATCAAGAAAGAGCTCTCAATCTGTCAATCCTTCCGGTGTCTGGACCTGGTGAGGTTTCCCGTGTTGAGTCAAATTAAGCCGCAGGCTCCACTCCTTGTAGTGCCCTTCCGTCAATTCCTTTAAGTTTCAGCTTTGCAACCATACTTCCCCCGGAACCCAAAAGCTTTGGTTTCCCGGAAGCTGCCCGCCGAGTCATCGGAGAACCTTCGGCGGATCGCTAGCTGGCATCGTTTATGGTTAGAACTAGGGCGGTATCTGATCGCCTTCGAACCTCTAACTTTCGTTCTTGATTGATGAAAACACATTTGGCAAATGCTTTCGCTTCTGTCCGTCTTGCGACGATCCAAGAATTTCACCTCTAACGTCGCAATACGAATGCCCCCAGTTGTCCCTATTAATCATTACCTCGGAATTCCGAAAACCAACAAAATAGAACCGAGGTCCTATTCCATTATTCCATGCACACAATATTCAGGCGAATGAGCCTGCTTTAAGCACTCTAATTTGTTCAAAGTAAACGTACCGGCCCACCTCGACACTCGGTGAAGAGCACCTTGGTAGGATTTTGAGTTGGGCCGCCTTTTTACGGGCTAAGCCCACCGGTAGGACGTCCCCAGACATGCCAGTTGAACACCGCGAGCGGTGAACCGACAGTGTGGGACACAGATTCAACTACGAGCTTTTTAACCGCAACAACTTTAATATACACTATTAGAGCTGGAATTACCGCGGCTGCTGGCACCAGACTGGCCCTCTAATAGATCCTCGTTAAAGGATTTAAAGTGTACTCATTCCGATTACGGGGCCTCGGATGAGTCCCGTATCGTTATTTTTCGTCACTACCTCCCCGTGCCGGGAGTGGGTAATTTGCGCGCCTGCTGCCTTCCTTGGATGTGGTAGCCGTTTCTCAGGCTCCCTCTCCGGAATCGAACCCTGATTCCCCGTTACCCGTAACAACCATGGTAGTCGCAGAAACTACCATCGACAGTTGATAAGGCAGACATTTGAAAGATGCGTCGCCGGTACTAGACCGTGCGATCGGCACAAAGTTATTCAGAGTCACCAAGTCAAACGGTGAGCAAGGCAAGCCCCACCGATTGGTTTTGATCTAATAAAAGCATTCCTTCCATCTCTGGTCGGAACTCTATTTGCATGTATTAGCTCTAGAATTACCACAGTTATCCAAGTAATGTGGGTACGATCTAAGGAACCATAACTGATGTAATGAGCCATTCGCGGTTTCACCTTAATGTGGCTTGCACTGAGACATGCATGGCTTAATCTTTGAGACAAGCTATACTACTGGCAGGATCAACCAGGGTGCTATATATATATAATAGCATAGTGCGTAAATGTCCCTCGGCGTCCCCGAGGAGACCACACTTTGTATAGAAAAGTTCGATGAATATTTCTAAACAACGAATTTTCTTACATATAATATATCTGAGTCGTACGATATTCCCTGGACATGACGAACAGTTTACATCGCGACTTGATATTTTATATATTCTGCTGCGCTTACACAGAGGCTAGACCTTTAACAACCGTCGAAACGGCGGTCCGTACATGAAATTTGCGGTCCGCAGACCCAGTTAATTTCAAACAGTCTCTTTACCCTTCGTTAGATTGAAAACGTCGGGGCGAATTCATTATAAGAATTCATCGTTATAACTAACTTTTATTCTCGCTCGGAGAGTATTGAGTTGATTGCATTTGTATATTTTATTTTCCGCATAAGAGTCTTTGCGTCAACGACACATGCCCGCGGATATGCTGTACAGTATGGTTGAACACTTATAAATAAGGTCCAGAACCCGGCCGTAAACCGA